>NW_026706350.1:0-199660 GCF_029867415.1 Vicia villosa | reverse complement strand
TATCACGGCACCTTTTCAAAAATCAATGCAGCTTATAACTAACATTTTCATTTTTTCTGTTTTGAATACGCGAGCATCCCAATGATATTTTGAATGAACATATGCATTTGAATATGATTGATGTTTACCAGGAAAAACAGGAATAGCATTCCGGACATGTCCCAATTATTTGGACATTATCCTAAACCAGCATCAGAAGGAAGTTTCCCCAATGGAGACACATTCCTCAACAAATCCCTCAAAAAGATTTTTCTTTCGAAAGAAGTCTTATTCCCCAGCAGGGTTGTTCCAGATTACTGTCTTCAGAAGGTGTGATCTCCGCACCCAAACTTGGTCAGATAGTGCATCGGAGGATTATGCATCTTCCTCATTCCCACTCCAAAGGGCGTCACAGTCCGAACTCTCAAAACTACTGTTCATCCCCGAGCAGTAATCAAAGATCCTTCAATAGAACATCCTGGTTCTCAAAGAATTTCCCCAACCCAGGGTACTCAAGCGAGACAGAAGATCATCAACAACCACGATGCCTTCACTTCCAAATGGCTAGCAGGGATTTATTTTCCCAATCACAATGCCTTCATTTCTTGACGACTAAGCTGGGATTTATTTTCCCAATCAGGAGCTTGACACGCTCTAAGCTGCATAAACCATGCATCACATTCACACTCATATTCACATTCACAATCATGCATCATACGCATATTCATACACAACATAACTTGCATATTTCTCCTCTAGCTCGAGGATCTCATATCATACATGCATCATAGACATCGCATATTATTAACTTGATTTTTCAGGTAGACAGATGTCTTCAGCAAAGATGTTCTCACTCACATGCAGTGTTCATCCTGAAACTTATTCAGACAAGCAGTCCTTTCAGATACAATCAAACCAAAGATTCACTCTGAAGAACTCTCATTCTCAACTCATTTATCATCTAACATTACAGATCTAAGGCGAAACCTCAGACGGTTCCAGAACGATCTAACATTGCAGATCTAAGGCGAAACCTCAGACGGTTCCAGAACGATCTAACATTGCAGATCTAAGGCGAAACCTCAGACGGTTCCAGAACGATCTAACATTGCAGATCTAAAGTGATACCTCAAACGGTTCCACAATGATCAACTTTCAAATCCTTCATCAAGATATAATCAACAGATTCATTCTGATGAACAAACCATCAACACATTGTCCAGGTGGCATCCGAAAGCCCATCTCAGGTAATGTTTCAATCTGCCAACAACATTTCACAGACAACATTCAAATGCAACTTCCAACATCTCTGCTGATCAAGGTAAGTGCAAATTTTCAGGGCATCTATTTATTCAATCATCTTCTACCCTCAGATTTCAGACAATCTCTTCAGGTTTAAGAAGATTGAATAGGGGCAACTGTTATACCCCAAAATTTGCCCACTTCTTTTTTTCAGGAAAGTTTCAATATGAAAATTAAGAGTCTCATATAAACATGGATTTTTTCAAAATATCCTGACATATGAAGAACTTGGTTTTCAGAATTTTTCTTACACAGTAACTTGGCTTACAGTGGAATTTATTCTTACGCAAACGCCAAATACTGTTCTTTACTTCACAAAATACTATTTATTTATTTTACAGATAAATAGTACTAACACAGTTCATGCAGGGTTAAATCTTTTTGCAGGCGCAAAAGCAGGAAACTCACACTGTACTGGTAACAATTGTTTTTGTTTTCCCACTAACTTTTGTGCTATATTCCATTATTTTCAAAATCTTTTCAAATCTATCCTTTCAAATTCAAATCTCAACTTTATCCTATCCATCTCTCTTTTCCCAACAATACCTTACACTTTCTTTCAAATCTCACTACCACTCAAATTTCCTTTTGTACGGAATCACATCATTCCCCAACGTCTCTATCATCTTTCCATTCTATAAATACCTCTCATTCTTCCCACAAATCTCACATCAAACTCTAAATCATCTTTCAAATTCCTACCTCATAATCCATCATTTCTTCTTCCCTAGCAAAAATGGCAAAATGGATAGAAACACTGCTTCTTACAGTCGTCACCATTGCTACGGTGATCACAACTTTCTTCTGCCTGCACAGTCCTGAGGAGTGTGGACCTGCAATGGTTATGCTCCCAATCATCTACATGTTATTGTTCATAGCATGGGTCATTAATCGTCATTCTTAAAATTTGCCGTATTTCTCATTTCTTAAATGTACCGTTTATTCGTCGTACTGTTCAATATAGTATGTGATATTTGTACTGTCAGTATTAAATGTTGTACTATTTGTCATAATATTGCTTAGTTACTAAGATAATATTTTGTGTGTTTTCTGCCAGTCAAATATTTCTATTTCTGTGCATTAAATAATTTTCAGGTTATTATCGGTAATTTTGCCCGCATACCGTAAATATCAGTTATTTATTATGTTTCTGTTTTCTAACAAGTCATGTAAATAAATTTTCATGCTTCACACCAAACAAAAACAAAAATAACAACAAAAAAAAAAAAAAAAAAAGAAAATTAACTTTGACGGTTGATTTTTCACTTTAACTGCTGCTTCAGTACACGAACAGTCGGTTGACAGACAAACTGCAGACAGTACAATTCACAGTGATTTGTACAATCAATCAAATCAATCATTCACAATTCAAATTTCCAAGATTTTTGTGTTAGAAGTCTTCTGAATATCACATGATTAGCAGAAACTCAACACTGCACAAAAATCAGGTACGCTTAACTGCCTCCTATACAGACAGTCCCTAATCAGGGTTTTTCTTGTTTTAACAGGAGCAACAAGTTTTGAGAGCTCAAATGGATTTCATATACATCCATACATCTCAAAGTACCATCATACAAATTTTCAAACTTCAATTCACTCAGACGCACCGTCAGCAGCTCAAACAGTCAACAGACGACCCGTTTGACCAAAAAAGTCAACTGACAGTCAAAAATGAAATTTTTTGTCAAAGTCCATATTTTGTCAAAGGATTCAACATTTGATCATTGGATGATCACAATTCATCAAGGAAAGATCAAAAATCAACAAAACCCTAAAATTCAAAATTAGGGTTTTTGCCTGAAAAGTCAACTCAACTTTGACTGATCATAACTCTCTCATCCTTCATCCAAAAAATGTCAACCAAAGCTCATTTTGAAGGAAATTCAATTATCTTTCAAATGCAATTGATCCCATGGTCATAGCATTCACCATTTGAAAAATATGGCCAAAGACATTACAGGTCATTTTCAAAGTCAACAAAAAGACACTTTTTTCAAATGGACACACAAGGAGAACCAAAAATCATTTTGATATGAGACCAAAGACATTGGTTAGAGGACTCTTTGAGGTTTCCAAAAAGTGCAAGATCTCCTTCATATGACAAAAATTGAAGGATTTACACCTTGTTGAAGTTGGCTAAATTTTGGGAAAATGCATGAAATCAACATTGCTCAAAAATGTTTTTTTTCCAAATGAGTCCAAGTTTTTATGGTCCAAACATCTTTGCCATGTTACTATGGGCCTCCCACGACCAAGACAAAGCCCACATCTTTATTGGCCATTTTTTGCATAATTTTATCTTACTTTAAGATTAAAATTAAAGGAAATTGCATGGATAATTGATGGCTTGATCTCCAAGTATGACACACCTCCAAAGTCTTCATTTTTCTGCAGAAAATTGATGCCCAAGACAAGAGCATTGAATGGAGTCAAGCTTGGTCAACAATTCAAAGATTTTTAATATTTTAAAAATCAAACTTTCAACAAAGACAACAAAGCTTCTTGCTTCACTTCCAAGCAGCCTTTGGGCTATAAAAGAAGCATCATACTTCAGCAAGAAAGGGGGACACGATTTGTAACAAGAGCATAGCCTTCTTCATCACAAAAATTCTCCAAAAATCTCAAAACTTTGTAAAATTCAAATTCAATTCTCCAATCAATATTAATACAAACCAAGCATTCTAATCATCTTATCAAACATCATAGAGTAAGATTGAACTCTAAATATAGGCCCATGAGAGTCGTATAGTGCATACAAGTGTTCTTCATGTATATATGCATTAACTTTCGTTTTCATATTTGCAATTAATTTCCATACAAACTAACCATCCTAACATGTTTATGGGGACATATATGGGTGATCTGGGCCTTGACATAATAGTTCCCACGTGAGAATCACTCAACACCATTAATGGATGTTCATGCATGCTTAAACTTTAATACCTTCGAATCTATAGCTACAAGCATCAAACAAAGAAACTAATACCACCAATGAACTCAGGGCCTCATGTTTAGTGGATCTGGGTTGCTTTCATGTGTTGCTAACGTGTATTTTTTGCAGGTTCAGAAGCTATAAAAAACTGCATGATTTATCGTAAAAATAGAGGGGGTTTAAAACCCCCGCTATCTGTTTGAAAAAATGAATGAGACGGAGGTTGAAGACGACCACGCGTCCAAGCGTGGTTCGTCAGTCAAGGCTGACTTTTCCCTCCGCTCACGTGGCTCTTCATCATTGGAAGGTCAACCAGTCTCCCATCCACGCGTGCACATGTGGGCCCCAGTCAGAAAGTTTGAATTCTCCTTGAATTCAGTACATGTTCCCTACCATCATATCATGCACCTACAAATCTGGACTCTTGATCTCATCAATCTTACCATCCAACGCTCCAAAACATGCAACCACACCATGCACCTTCATCAAATTCCACACTTGATAAGTATCCTTTTTATATTTTCTATTTTATTTTATTTTTATTGCAAAAATAATTAAAAATAGTTTTAAATTCCAAAAAATTCCACAAAAAATATTTTAGACTTCTAAAAATATATATTATTTTCTGAAATAAAAATATTTTATTTTTCTTCATAATTTCAATATTTTACATAATTAATTAGTATATGTTTATATATTTACTTTTTAATTATTCTAACCAATCAAAAAATCATAAAAAAAATTGTTCTTTGTGTTAAATATTGTTTATATATCATAAACTAATTTTGTACATATTTAGGATAATTTTATCATTAAGTTTTAATTATTTGTGTAATTATTTATATAATTATGTTTTAATTAACTTAAAAAATCCAAAAACAATTTCAAAAATTACAAAAAAATTAGTTTTGTTCTAAAAATCAATTAACAAACATTTTGTACATATTTTTAAACTTATTTGCTAGGTTTAATCATATTTCCATCTTTTCTTTATTTTAAATTAATTAATAATGCATTAATTATATTTAAAATAAATCACAAAAATACAAAAATATGCCTTTTATTTCTTGCAATTTAAAATTCCTAGATAAATGTATAGGATGTCAAATTCATGTAAATAGGCTAGTTTACATTTCCCGCACAATCGATGTAATAGCGTAGATTTACTTTCTGCACTTTACATTTCCGCATTTTAATTTCCAGCACCCATATAAACTGCGTGTATGTCAAAGATAAAACTGAACCGTCAGATCACTAACTTCAAAGATAAATATCTGAATTCAATCACAATCACATTTGCACCTCCTAGGGTAATCCCTTTTCACTCTTTTCAAAATCAAAGTTACATTTCTACTGTTTCGAGTACAAAATCGAACCTTTTGTTTATATCCGACGAATGGATAGATTTTTAAAGGGAACAAGGATAAAGACCTCCTAACTCAGGGTAGACCTCCTAGTTTGCTTGCTCAAAATCAAAACAAACAAAATTCTCATACACTGTTGTTTTTTTTAAAACGAATTTTCCAAAAGACAATATTTTGTATACATCCAAACACGGATCATTACAAAATTAACGATCTTTTCAAAACATCTTTCGAAAGATAAACAAACATTTGTATATATCCGCACAAGGATCATTACAAATTCTATTTGCAAAGGTATTTCAAAAACACAGGTAAAGCATTCCGAATCAATTGAAAAGTAAAGCAAATGAGCTAAGCAAACTAAAGAGCCCATGGATAACCATGGATACAAAGGGTGCTAACACCTTCCCTTTGTATAACCTACCCCCTTACCCAGAATCTCTCAAAGGTCTTTTTTCTGTTTCTTTTATAAACCTTTCCTTCATTGGATAAAATAAAAGGTCGGTGGCGACTCTGTAAACTTTTTCAAAAGTGACGCGAAAGCGTCCGATCGACAAAAAAAGAGTCAGTTCACGTATCCCACCCACGGAGGGGTATGGCCCGAAAGGACGGTCCACATATACATTTCAATGTTTAGAGATTTTAAATAATTGAATTTATAAATTTAAAATAATATGTGGAATGGTATTTTTTTCTTCTTTGAACCGTCGGAATGATTAGTCTTACAACAATGAAATATGAAAGTTGGGGATTTTTTTTATTAAACATTAATAGGGTAATTTGAGTGTAAGAAATATATAAATATTCGTTTGCTAAATTCTTTAGTAACATATATGTATTATCTGATTGTCTTATGCTTTATGATTTAATACTAGTTGCAGTGATATATTAGACTTGTTATAAAAACAAGGATGTGAGATGTTTGCTATGTGTGATTGATTCTGCAATAAATTTATAATGCACTATCGTCATGTACATGTGTTATAATTTATTTATGTAATTAAATAAAGAGTTAGTTTTTAAATTGATTTGGTTATTTCAAAAAGATCTTAAATTAAGTGGATAAAAATACTTTAAAAAGAGTAAATATAATTTTTGATTTTGTGGTTGTCGCAGGATTATATATTATCACTTTTTATAATGCATGATTTGTCATATGCGTTGTGTGATTGTCTTAGTGGCGGGTAAAATTTATGTGTGATTGCCTAAGTGGCGGGATTTGCCTTGGTGGTGTGTTTTGATTGCACCATCATGACATGGCATATGCATTCTGTGTGGTGCCTTAGTGGCGGGTTATTCTTCTCATTAATATGAGATAAAATCTGTGTGGTGCCTTAGTGGCGGGCTGAAATATCCGGATCATGTAGTTTAAGAGCATGTGTATTTTGCATCTAACTCTTTGTGGTTGTTGTTGGTGTTGTTAATCTTGAGTTAACTACTTTATATGCATTCGGTTATGGTTACATTTCTATATTAATAACTTTGGTGAATTTTTCGTTTATTTAGTTCTCTTGCACATGAGATGAGTATCAATATTTTTCTAGTTTTTAAATCTTGTTTAGTTTATTTTTGACATGGGTAACTGACCCTTACAACAACATTTTAGGTACGAATGTGGAGTTCCAAAGTTATTGATGCTTGCTTGATGCGTGATTGCGGCGGGGAAGGATGGGTTTTCAAAATAAAAATATTGTAGTATTTTATAGTTTGATCGTTTTATATTTCAAATTCTTTATTTATTTACTTTCCTTTGAAAGAACTAGAAATGCGGTGATTTTTCCGTTTATGAATTTGGATGGTCATAAAGTTTGATTAATTTCATAACCTTTTATTTGATTTTAAAAAAAGTATTTTAATCATTTCTAAGTCATATCTTGAATGAAAATCCGGGGCGTTACAATTGGTATCAGAGCAATAATCCTCGGACAAATATTTTTGGGGTGGGACGATTTTTATTTTATGCATGTCATTGATTGATGTTTGAATAGTGTGATTCTTTTGTTGTTGGTACTTTCATATTCGTTTTATACTCATTAAATTGTGATTAAAATTTACTTATAATTATAGGATGTGTTTTTTATTTTATTTGTTTTGCTCATTGCGTTAATTTTTGAGTTTATCTTGTATGGTCGTAAATATATAAGTGTTTTAATTGTTTATTTGTTTTTGATATATATAAAATTTGTAATATGTATTTATAGGTGTTTTTTTATGAGTGGTGGAATTACTTTTCTTTGATGTAAAGAAAAGAAGAAAATCTTATTTATCATTGTTTGAAATATTAAACTCATTGTTTCTAAAAATGATGTTTCATATATATGAAATTTTTGGGAGACAATTTTTTAGTATATTATGGTATATATAACTATTTACTTGATTTCGATATTAAACACATTGTGTGAATAAACACGATGAAAATAATTGAATTGTTTTAGATAAGATGTATTTGTGAATATTTCTTTTTTGTTGCCACCTTCTAGTTTCGAGGACGAAACTATTTTAAGGGGGTGAGAATGTAACATCCCAGTATTTTATATACAATACATTTATTTATTTTATTATTTTCTGAATAAATATTTTATATGTATAACTTAATTATTATATTTATTATTTTATTATCTGAATAATTTTATAAATGTAAAAGTATTTTTAATATATATATTTTTAATAAATATGTGAATGGTAGTAAAATTAGTAAGGGTGGTGAGATGGTGGTTTATGAAAATAAAAAAAATAATAAAAAAAAAGAAAGAAGAAATAGGAGAAAGGTAATACGTGTGGGTGGGTGATGGTTAGTTTTATTTTTAGGTGCTAATTAATAATAATAATAATAATAATAATAATAATAATAATAATAATAATAATAATAATAATAATAATAATAATAATAATAATAATAATAATAATAATAATAATAATAATAATAATAATAAATATATCTTTCAAATAGGATGAAATATGGGTGGTCAAAGATTGTTGAGGTATAGCTATAAAATAGGAATGAGTGGGGAATAAAGGTTTAGAACGTGTAGTTGGCTTTTGGAGTGTCTAAGATGTTAATACTCATATAAGTTGTTGCACAATTTCCTCCACTCTTGACTCAATCTTCACATTTTAAATCCCACGTACTCCATTTACATACTTTTCACAAAAAAACAAACTTATAGTCTAGATACAATATTTCTACCCAAAGGCTCTCATTATTCATCATTAACAAACCGCTCATCTTATTTTGGTGTTATTTTGGTGTCTTTCGGAAAAGTATTCATCGGAATTATCGTTAGGAAAGCACTTAGAGGTAAGGGCTTTTCTCATACAATTCTAAACTAAACTTGATTTAAGAGTTAGTTAAATATTCTATACATTTCAATGTTTAGAGATTTTAAATAATTGAATTTATAAATTTAAAATAATATGTGGAATGGTATTTTTTTCTTCTTTGAACCGTCGGAATGATTAGTCTTACAACAATGAAATATGAAAGTTGGGGATTTTTTTTATTAAACATTAATAGGGTAATTTGAGTGTAAGAAATATATAAATATTCGTTTGCTAAATTCTTTAGTAACATATATGTATTATCTGATTGTCTTATGCTTTATGATTTAATACTAGTTGCAGTGATATATTAGACTTGTTATAAAAACAAGGATGTGAAATGTTTGCTATGTGTGATTGATTCTGCAATAAATTTATAATGCACTATCGTCATGTACATGTGTTATAATTTATTTATGTAATTAAATAAAGAGTTAGTTTTTAAATTGATTTGGTTATTTCAAAAAGATCTTAAATTAAGTGGATAAAAATACTTTAGAAAGAGTAAATATAATTTTTGATTTTGTGGTTGTCGCAGGATTATATATTATCACTTTTTATAATGCATGATTTGTCATATGCGTTGTGTGATTGTCTTAGTGGCGGGTAAAATTTATGTGTGATTGCCTAAGTGGCGGGATTTGCCTTGGTGGTGTGTTTTGATTGCACCATCATGACATGGCATATGCATTCTGTGTGGTGCCTTAGTGGCGGGTTATTCTTCTCATTAATATGAGATAAAATCTGTGTGGTGCCTTAGTGGCGGGCTGAAATATCCGGATCATGTAGTTTAAGAGCATGTGTATTTTGCATCTAACTCTTTGTGGTTGTTGTTGGTGTTGTTAATCTTGAGTTAACTACTTTATATGCATTCGGTTATGGTTACATTTCTATATTAATAACTTTGGTGAATTTTTCGTTTATTTAGTTCTCTTGCACATGAGATGAGTATCAATATTTTTCTAGTTTTTAAATCTTGTTTAGTTTATTTTTGACATGGGTAACTGACCCTTACAACAACATTTTAGGTACGAATGTGGAGTTCCAAAGTTATTGATGCTTGCTTGATGCGTGATTGCGGCGGGGAAGGATGGGTTTTCAAAATAAAAATATTGTAGTATTTTATAGTTTGATCGTTTTATATTTCAAATTCTTTATTTATTTACTTTCCTTTGAAAGAACTAGAAATGCGGTGATTTTTCCGTTTATGAATTTGGATGGTCATAAAGTTTGATTAATTTCATAACCTTTTATTTGATTTTAAAAAAAGTATTTTAATCATTTCTAAGTCATATCTTGAATGAAAATCCGGGGCGTTACAATTGGTATCAGAGCAATAATCCTCGGACAAATATTTTTGGGGTGGGACGATTTTTATTTTATGCATGTCATTGATTGATGTTTGAATAGTGTGATTCTTTTGTTGTTGGTACTTTCATATTCGTTTTATACTCATTAAATTGTGATTAAAATTTACTTATAATTATAGGATGTGTTTTTTATTTTATTTGTTTTGCTCATTGCGTTAATTTTTGAGTTTATCTTGTATGGTCGTAAATATATAAGTGTTTTAATTGTTTATTTGTTTTTGATATATATAAAATTTGTAATATGTATTTATAGGTGTTTTTTTATGAGTGGTGGAATTACTTTTCTTTGATGTAAAGAAAAGAAGAAAATCTTATTTATCATTGTTTGAAATATTAAACTCATTGTTTCTAAAAATGATGTTTCATATATATGAAATTTTTGGGAGACAATTTTTTAGTATATTATGGTATATATAACTATTTACTTGATTTCGATATTAAACACATTGTGTGAATAAACACGATGAAAATAATTGAATTGTTTTAGATAAGATGTATTTGTGAATATTTCTTTTTTGTTGCCACCTTCTAGTTTCGAGGACGAAACTATTTTAAGGGGGTGAGAATGTAACATCCCAGTATTTTATATACAATACATTTATTTATTTTATTATTTTCTGAATAAATATTTTATATGTATAATTTAATTATTATATTTATTATTTTATTATCTGAATAATTTTATAAATGTAAAAGTATTTTTAATATATATATTTTTAATAAATATGTGAATGGTAGTAAAATTAGTAAGGGTGATGAGATGGTGGTTTATGAAAATAAAAAAAATAATAAAAAAAAAGAAAGAAGAAATAGGAGAAAGGTAATACGTGTGGGTGGGTGATGGTTAGTTTTATTTTTAGGTGCTAATTAATAATAATAATAATAATAATAATAATAATAATAATAATAATAATAATAATAATAATAATAATAATAATAATAATAATAATAATAATAATAATAATAATAATAAATATATCTTTCAAATAGGATGAAATATGGGTGGTCAAAGATTGTTGAGGTATAGCTATAAAATAGGAATGAGTGGGGAATAAAGGTTTAGAACGTGTAGTTGGCTTTTGGAGTGTCTAAGATGTTAATACTCATATAAGTTGTTGCACAATTTCCTCCACTCTTGACTCAATCTTCACATTTTAAATCCCACGTACTCCATTTACATACTTTTCACAAAAAAACAAACTTATAGTCTAGATACAATATTTCTACCCAAAGGCTCTCATTATTCATCATTAACAAACCGCTCATCTTATTTTGGTGTTATTTTGGTGTCTTTCGGAAAAGTATTCATCGGAATTATCGTTAGGAAAGCACTTAGAGGTAAGGGCTTTTCTCATACAATTCTAAACTAAACTTGATTTAAGAGTTAGTTAAATATTCTATACATTTCAATGTTTAGAGATTTTAAATAATTGAATTTATAAATTTAAAATAATATGTGGAATGGTATTTTTTTCTTCTTTGAACCGTCGGAATGATTAGTCTTACAACAATGAAATATGAAAGTTGGGGATTTTTTTTATTAAACATTAATAGGGTAATTTGAGTGTAAGAAATATATAAATATTCGTTTGCTAAATTCTTTAGTAACATATATGTATTATCTGATTGTCTTATGCTTTATGATTTAATACTAGTTGCAGTGATATATTAGACTTGTTATAAAAACAAGGATGTGAGATGTTTGCTATGTGTGATTGATTCTGCAATAAATTTATAATGCACTATCGTCATGTACATGTGTTATAATTTATTTATGTAATTAAATAAAGAGTTAGTTTTTAAATTGATTTGGTTATTTCAAAAAGATCTTAAATTAAGTGGATAAAAATACTTTAAAAAGAGTAAATATAATTTTTGATTTTGTGGTTGTCGCAGGATTATATATTATCACTTTTTATAATGCATGATTTGTCATATGCGTTGTGTGATTGTCTTAGTGGCGGGTAAAATTTATGTGTGATTGCCTAAGTGGCGGGATTTGCCTTGGTGGTGTGTTTTGATTGCACCATCATGACATGGCATATGCATTCTGTGTGGTGCCTTAGTGGCGGGTTATTCTTCTCATTAATATGAGATAAAATCTGTGTGGTGCCTTAGTGGCGGGCTGAAATATCCGGATCATGTAGTTTAAGAGCATGTGTATTTTGCATCTAACTCTTTGTGGTTGTTGTTGGTGTTGTTAATCTTGAGTTAACTACTTTATATGCATTCGGTTATGGTTACATTTCTATATTAATAACTTTGGTGAATTTTTCGTTTATTTAGTTCTCTTGCACATGAGATGAGTATCAATATTTTTCTAGTTTTTAAATCTTGTTTAGTTTATTTTTGACATGGGTAACTGACCCTTACAACAACATTTTAGGTACGAATGTGGAGTTCCAAAGTTATTGATGCTTGCTTGATGCGTGATTGCGGCGGGGAAGGATGGGTTTTCAAAATAAAAATATTGTAGTATTTTATAGTTTGATCGTTTTATATTTCAAATTCTTTATTTATTTACTTTCCTTTGAAAGAACTAGAAATGCGGTGATTTTTCCGTTTATGAATTTGGATGGTCATAAAGTTTGATTAATTTCATAACCTTTTTTTGATTTTAAAAAAAGTATTTTAATCATTTCTAAGTCATATCTTGAATGAAAATCCGGGGCGTTACACTATACTAAACAAACTGACTCATGAGCTAATCCTCACCGAGCCAAAAGCCGCTATCCTCAATCTGAAAATATCAACAGTAAGGGTGAGTCTCATTCACAATTAACAAATGTTATTGAATCATAAACAATAACACATCATAGTCACATTATTCATCCAATTTCATTATATTCAGATTGTCAGGAAGTACTCATCAACACACACCAACAAATAGAATACATTACCAAGAGACAACACCATAATTCATCCAAACAAATCATAACCATTACACAATCATCACATATTATAACATTGGACAATCTTCCATTCATGTTATAATAACACAAGTAGCCTAATGCAAATGCAACTATATGCATGTGGTACCAAAATCTGGGATAACCCATCTCACCGATCCACCATCGTCAAGGATACGGCAACACCCACTCACTAATTCCACACAATGGGAATTAGCTACCACTGATCCACCATCGTCAAGGATCAGCCACATAATGATTATGAATGCATGTATCAACCATAACATGCTTATCACCCACATAAATCAACCAAATGTCATAATCATCAACCACCAGAATAATCAATAGCCATACACAGTTATGCTATTTCTCAACCACAATAAATACATATTTTACATCAACAATATATGTATAACAAACACCAATTACAACCACAACATCATAACAGGTAAATCATTCATTATACAGTGCAACAACAATAACACCCCTCACAATCTTGTACCAAGTACAACAAGCAACTCATCAACGACAGAGTATTTACCTCATCATTCCTCAAAACACATGATAACCATATTTACCATGAACAACACCCATTTTCACAATTAACAGAAGCAACCACATTATCACAACATACATCATTGCACATATTCAATTATGCACACAACAACCATTGCACCTCATCAGCTATGCAAAACCAGAATAAACCACATTTGAAGAAAATGATACTTTTTAAAATAAAATCAAGTTGTTATTGTTTTATTCATTTCATATGGTAGAACATTCAATTTAAGGAACAACGTCCAAAACGGCGTCTAAAACGGACTTACGGTTTGAAAGTTACACATCTTTAACTTTTTACAAGAAAACAGTTATCGCTACAGCACGCAGCGCAACCACAGTTCGCGGCGCGACCTGAAGCACACAAACACGTTCGCGGCGCCAACCTATGCACGCGGCGCGATGCGAGAAAACAAGTACGCCTTCGCGGCGCGCACCTACCTTCGCGGCGCGAACTGGCGAAAGTCAGAGCTTTCATCGCATTTGACAGCATTACGGGATTTACCCCAAAATCCCCAAAACCAAACCAAGTTATGTTATGAACCTCAAATACCACCATATCAGCCACATACATGTTATAACACAAATATAACACACAAAGAGGATCATTTAATCATCATAACAATCATATAATCATACAATTCATCAAATCATACAATTCCCCTCAAAATCATCCCAAAACCCCAATCCATCATATAACCAATTGACACAAACAATGCATCTAAATCAGTCCTATTATCTATAATACGATAAAAGATATTAACTGGAAGAGTCCCCCCTTACCTTAGCCAAAGATCTTGATTAGCCCTTTCCTCTTCTGTTCCTCTTTCACGTATCAGCTTTCTAATCTCTCATCTCCTCTGCTCTTCTTTTCACGTTCCTTTTTCCTTTTTCCCAATTTTCCTTATTTCCTTTATTTTATGAAAACATAAAATAATTAGTAACGGGCTTACTCACTTAGCACCCCCATACTACTAATCTCACCATTCCAGCCCAATGGCCCTTAATCCATAATTCTCCAATAATTCAACAAAATACCAAATAATTCTAAATAATAATTTAATTTCTGATTAAATTAAAATTAGAAAATATCGGGTGTTACAACTCTCCCCCACTAAAAGAGTTTTCGTCCTCGAAAACATACCTCAAGTAATCGGCTCGTATAAGAGTCCTTTACCTGAGTCTCCAGCTCTCAATTAACATTACCATCAGTCAATCCCCAAAAATCCATCTGACATAACCAATAGGAAACGTGTTTCATACATTCAAATCCCAGTTCTTACGTCGCATTTGGCTATCCAAAAATATACCACTCGCTATATCTCCAAAAGGTTAACAACAACAGAACATTGAGGTACAACCTATACAATACGCTCAACAATCGAGTAATACAATTACACAATTTATAGTATGATCACACTTGATCAACAATACAGTAATGGATCCCTTCTACCGAACATACCAACCTTAGACACGCTTTTCCATCTGAGCGATAAGGTAATACTTACACTTTTCACCAACCGCTTCCTTCAAGAAACTCAATACTCATATTCCTATACCATTGAATTCCAATTATCTGGCTCCTCTTAAGTCACACCAGTAATTATCCAACACGTTACATTCCACTTTTTCCGCACTACTCTGACTACTCATCACAATCATCTATACCAAATAGATTTCTGAGTTTTACCCGATTCCGACTCTCTTTACTCATTCGTTTCAAGAATCATTCTTCATCATTCATGGTACTAATCTACCATTTAGCAATCCTTACTCGCATCCAACGAAAACCAATTCCTGATTTACTTCCTCTACTTAAACATCCTAACCATCAGAACAAGTACACACTCATCAGCCTCAATATACCATTGCTTACAAAATAGCTCAACTAAGTCACGCTCTCTACTAAGAATCAAATCAACTCCGTCCTTCATAGAGTGTAATTCCTCATTATATATGGAATTTACAATATCACCTCAATAACAGCACAAAATTATTATAGCATCATATATTATCAATCCTTCGTTTTAATTTCGCCGAATACATACTCGTTAACTACGTACAACCGTAATGACATATTCATCATCTCGGAAATTATTCAAAAGAGTTATAATTCTTCGACACGACATCCTTACATCCACTGGATTCTAAATCCAACATATAGATCAATACATATTCTCTATGTAGGCTTCCGACATATTAATTCCTTACTTCCCATAAGTAGTACTCATAACACTACTCCACATCGTATTTTCGCTGCGCGACTCTGATTACCCGTCTTAAGTCATTTGCCCATCATGTCGCACTCTTCCATATTCACCTCTTCATAAGTCCACACAACATAGTGAGTGATTATTCTCACGGCTTAGTATTCATCACATCTTATACCATTAAGGTAACAAAACAAGTTCATCTCATTTATATGATTTCCGTCTACTACCAACAAGAGATTAAGGGTGATCAAGTCCTCAATTTGTCAATAGATAGTTAAAAATCATATTTAAGCATAAACCGTTGTTACTACATAACAGTGTCCTTTCCGGGTTTGCACTCAAACTCATTATCATCGTCATAGTTCAATAATTCACTATAGTGTCCTTCTTCTAGAATATTCTTCTGAAGCTCAAAACATCAGTTACACAAATCCAATCACTCAACCTCATTACACCGTTCTCGTCGATTCTGAATTCACCGCCTTTACCTTGGTAATTCAAAGTCAACCTATCGATCAACTCAACGTCATCTTCCTGACCTTTTCTAATCTCGTCAAAAATACCGCTAGTCATCTTTAGCATACCCAAGCTAACACTATTAGAAGTGCCTTCACATACCAACTCAAGTCTCAAAATTGTCCAATTAAATCCAACTCATTCATCATTAGCACCGACATATTTAAAGACTTCTTACGCAACACAATAGCACAACATTTTCCTAATTAGGATGGTAATTCAAACCAAAATCCTAATCCTAGAAAATACTCTAATCATCTCTGCCGCCTCATATTAAGCCCTTTCTGATCAAAGAGGTACTTCACTCTTATAATCACAAAACACTTTGAATCTTAAACCATACAATTAACCTGCAAGACCAAGACAACATTCATAACTCGTGGTCCTACTCCAAATTTTATGACATCTTTTGTGCCCAATTATCATTCCACTCGACATCTCAACAAAGTCTTCCTCACATTCAATAGGTGTCAGAAATCCTCTAAAGTTCTTCCTTTATACTTATCGTCACTTTGCCATCACAAATACGATTCCAAGAGTTCTAAAGTTTATTCCATCTTTGCTACTAATTCAATCCTTGCTAAAATCCATCGGTATTCAAATCATCTTTATTACCGAATATCTCATCGACTTATTCATCAACAACATGTCTTACTCAACTTCGTTTTGAATAATCACGGTAGTAGGCATTCCTATTCAACAAATTTCACGCTTCCTTAACCGAATTCAGAATATCTTCTCATAGGATCACCTCTACTGTATTTATAACTCTCCCATAATGTAGAACATAATCTCTCCTCTTCATAGGTTCAAACGGCACATTAATCCGACACTCGGAACTCAAGATGTGAATTTTCCAATCATTGCCCGAAAATGCAACACTGACATCATGCAGCGACACTCTATACGATATATCCAAAACTCCTCAATTGGTAAATTCAATTCTTAAAATTACTCCTCAACAAACCTTCTAATTATTCCTTCGATCCATTCTACACTGACACTGACATCCCGTGCAGTACCAATAAACAAGTCTAGTTATAAGAACAAGAGTAACCGTAACTTCGCCTCCTTCCAACGTCATCCTGTCACAATTAATTATGTTACAGCTGCTGCAACCATTTTTATAACAAAGTTCATCTTGTTAGCTTTCCGACGCTTCAAACGGAACTCAATTCGGATGTCCAGAACTCCAGTTATGAATTTTCGAAGTTCCGCAGCTATTCAGCAATTTTCCTGCGTTTTGCTTACGAAAATCTCTCTCCAAAACTCATTCTCTTCAACTCTATCACACTCTAAACAGCCACTTATCGTATCTCTTCGCTTCCAAACATTCTTATGACTTGAGCAACACATCCTATCGCCGAAGTGCGATTTCTGGAACATTACGACAGCAATCCTCTTTGCAAACTTGCAGCTGAATCTCTTCCGAGACGTAAAGCTACTCAACTGACATCTTCGCAGTACACCAGTAGTGCTGACACATCGCAACTTTCCAATTTCCTTCTATTACAATACTGTCAATTACCTCTAATCATCTTCCTTCAAGATGTTCCAACTCAATTCCCAGTGAAGTCTTAATTCCAAGTCACCTTCAATTCGGAAAACAACAACTCCAACAATGCTTGCACTGTTGCCAACAACAGCCGACTGAATCAATCATCTTACAACTGAAACATAACTGAGAAGCGAAGCTTCTCCCCCACTTGTTTCAAACCAACTTCCACAACAAACAACAAAGTACCGACAGTGATTCACTCACATGTCGCATACCAAGGGATAATATGCCGACAGTATTCAACCGTCGTGCAACTCAACTGACTTAACAATTGGCCGGACGGACCGACCTGCTCTGATACCACTATTGTAACACCCTTCTAAACCCCGCGGAAATTAATAAAATAATTCAGAGTAAAACATGAAAACAAGGGTGTCACAATTCAATTTAAAACAAATTATCATAAATCAATTGTCATGCTTCACTTAGGGGCAAACCATCCATTTAACAAAATCATGTTTCTATACAGCGGAACATTAATCAACAGATAAGCATAACATCATCTATGCAATATCTCACAAAATTACTCCAATAACAACAACATAGAGTATCATCATCAAATCTAAGCTAGCGTTCCCTCAGTGTTACAATATCAGAGCATGACACCGACGCTATACTAAACAAACTGACTCATGAGCTAATCCTCACCGAGCCAAAAGCCGCTATCCTCAATCTGAAAATATCAATAGTAAGGGTGAGTCTCATTCACAATTAACAAATGTTATCGAATCATAAACAATAACACATCATAGTCACATTATTCATCCAATTTCATTATATTCAGATTGTCAGGAAGTACTCATCAACACACACCAACAAATAGAATACATTACCAAGAGACAACACCATAATTCATCCAAACAAATCATAACCATTACACAATCATCACATATTATAACATTGGACAATCTTCCATTCATGTTATAATAACACAAGTAGCCTAATGCAAATGCAACTATATGCATGTGGTACCAAAATCTGGGATAACCCATCTCACTGATCCACCATCGTCAAGGATACGGCAACACCCACTCACTAATTCCACACAATGGGAATTAGCTACCACTGATCCACCATCGTCAAGGATCAGCCACATAATGATTATGAATGCATGTATCAACCATAACATGCTTATCACCCACATAAATCAACCAAATGTCATAATCATCAACCACCAGAATAATCAATAGCCATACACAGTTATGCTATTTCTCAACCACAATAAATACATATTTTACATCAACAATATATGTATAACAAACACCAATTACAACCACAACATCATAACAGGTAAATCATTCATTATACAGTGCAACAACAATAACACCCCTCACAATCCTGTACCAAGTACAACAAGCAACTCATCAACGACAGAGTATTTACCTCATCATTCCTCAAAACACATGATAACCATATTTACCATGAACAACACCCATTTTCACAATTAACAGAAGCAACCACATTATCACAACATACATCATTGCACATATTCAATTATGCACACAACAACCATTGCACCTCATCAGCTATGCAAAACCAGAATAAACCACATTTGAAGAAAATGATACTTTTTAAAATAAAATCAAGTTGTTATTGTTTTATTCATTTCATATGGTAGAACATTCAATTTAAGGAACAACGTCCAAAACGGCGTCTAAAACGGACTTACGGTTTGAAAGTTACACATCTTTAACTTTTTACAAGAAAACAGTTATCGCTACAGCACACGGCGCAACCAAAGTTCGTGGCGCGACCTGAAGCACACAAACACGTTCGCGGAGCCAACCTATGCACGCGGCGCGATGCGAGAAAACAAGTACGCCTTCGCGGCGCGCACCTACCTTCGCGGCGCGAACTGGCGAAAGTCAGAGCTTTCATCGTATTTGACAGCATTACGGGATTTACCCCAAAATCCCCAAAACCAAACCAAGTTATGTTATGAACCTCAAATACCACCATATCAGCCACATACATGTTATAACACAAATATAACACACAAAGAGGATCATTTAATCATCATAACAATCATATAATCATACAATTCATCAAATCATACAATTCCCCTCAAAATCATCCCAAAACCCCAATCCATCATATAACCAATTGACACAAACAATGCATCTAAATCAGTCCTATTATCTATAATACGATAAAAGATATTAACTGGAAGAGTCCCCCCTTACCTTAGCCAAAGATCTTGATTAGCCCTCTTCCTCTTCTGTTCCTCTTTCACGTATCAGCTTTCTAATCTCTCATCTCCTCTGCTCTGCTTTTCACGTTCCTTTTTCCTTTTTCCCAATTTTCCTTATTTCCTTTATTTTATGAAAACATAAAATAATTAGTAACGTGCTTACTCACTTAGCACCCCCATACTACTAATCTCACCATTCCAGCCCAATGGCCCTTAATCCATAATTCTCCAATAATTCAACAAAATACCAAATAATTCTAAATAATAATTTAATTTCTGATTAAATTAAAATTAGAAAATATGGGGTGTTACAACTGTAGTGGCCTTCTTCATGATTTATCACTTTTGAGTTTATTTTAGTTTCGCTTGTTGCTCTAATTGTGTAACACTGGGATGGGTTATCCTTTGTTTTGTGTTTTTAAAAGTTGTTGAACCAATTTATTTATGTTTTAAAATGAGGTTGATTTTATTTATGAGACAATTAAAGTTGTTTTGAGATTTATTTCCACTGCTATAACATGATTTGAGAAACATGTTTGTGTTGAGAAAATGTGACACTCTTTTGAGTAAACTAATCTGATTTATTTTATAAATTAAGTGTTTTAGATTTAGGGTGTTTCATCTAGTGTGCATGCTCAAAAAGTGGTTATAGTACATATTTATCTACTTTTCTATAATTTTATTTGAAACTCTCGTGTTCAATTTTGAATGATCAATAGGGTGAGTCAAGATAGATGATCACTAACCCCATGAGCTATTTTTATTATCTGTTAATTTTATTTCATTTGCGTTGAACCTCAGAATATTCGATATCTTTAGCTACACACCGTTAGGATAAAAATCACTACTCAAACTCATCTCCCTGTGAGTTTGATCTTAGTATATTACTTTGCATTGTCGTGGACTTGTGGTTGCAACAATGTTGTTGAGGATTTTGTGTATCACAAATTCAGTTGGAACAAGTATATTTTCCTGGTCCTATATGGTGATGACATATTGCTTACCACAAATGATATAGGCATGATGCATGAAACCAAGAAATGTCTATCAAGAAAATTTGAAATGAAAGATCTTAGTGACATCTCCTTTGTATTAGGAATTCAGATACACCGAGATCGATCTTGTGGTATTCTTGGGTTATCACAAATGAGATATATAGAAAAGATGCTTAAAAAGTTTGGCATGCAGCAATGTAAACCAGGGGATACTCTAATTTCTAAGGGAGACAAATTTAGTCTCAATCAGTGTCCAAAAGGAAACTTAGAAATTCAAGAAATGCAAAAGATTCCTTACGCGTCTGTTGTAAGGGGTCTGATGTATGCCTAAGTTTATAGACATACGAATATTGTGTTCATAGTTGGGATGCTAGGCAGATATTTGAGCAATCCAGGAATGGATCATTGGAAGTCGGTCAAAAGGGTTATGAAGTATTTAAAGAGAATAGAAGATTATATGCTCACATATATAAGGTCAAACAAGTTGGAGATTATTGAATATTCTGAATCTGATTTTGTTGGATGCCAAGATAGTAAAAGATTCACTTCATACTATATCTACATGTTGACTGGTGGTGCATTTTCTTGGCGCAATCCCAAACAAACTCTTATTACTTCATCCACCTGACTGTAGAATTTATAGCATGTTGTAAGATATCTAACCATAGAATTTGGTTGAGGAACCTTGTCACTGGGCTATAAATTATGGAAGGAATTGAAAGACGCCTTAAGTTATATTGTGGCAATAAATCATTCGTCTTATATATTCCAATAATAATAGGAGTTTGGCTACGTCAAAACATATTGACATCAAGTTTCTAGTTGTTAAAAAAAGGTACAAAGTGGATAGATTTCCATATAACACTTAGGGGCAAACTCCGTGATAGCATATCCTTTTACAAAAGATCTTCCACCCAAGGTCCTTCATGAGTACACTGCTCACATGGGTGTTTTACGATTTGAAGAATCTTTAATTTAGTGGAAGCTAGTCATTGATGAATTTTGTGTTATATGTTTTGTTATTATGTAACCATGCTCTAATTTGGGATATTTCCCCAAATAATAAGGTTTGATATTCAGTTATCTACACTTTGTACACTAAGGTTACTGAATAATCTCACTAAAATAAAGTAGGAGCATTTGAAAATTGATATGTACGTACCACATTCATGTGATTTTCATGTTACACATTTCATGATGAATCTATGTCATATAGCTATGTCGCTATTAGATATCATTGATAGGTGTCAAACCCTAAAATTTGCCCGATCAAATCTACGTCCGTTAATCCATCAAGGTTCAAAATTAAGAGTCATGGGGTTTGACATTTCTATTGTCAAACCCGCTCTCTTATAAATCAGGTTGAGTTAATACAAGGGCGTAATTAACAGATGTTTAGGACCGGAACGTTGGGCCCGACTGTTACAAGGGTTTTATCATTTTTTAGGGGTATTATGGGTTTTATTAACATTTGTTTCGATTATTATTATTATTATTTTTTAGCATTATAAATTTTATTATTAATATTAATATAAATAGAATTATTATTAGGTAGTATTAGGATTAGTAGTATTATTAATTTTAATAGGATTATCATTATTATTAGTTTAAACTAATGTTATTTTTCATTTTATTTTATAATTATTTGATTTTTCTTACCCATTTAAAATATTAAGTAAAATACAATCATCATGAAATACATTAAAAAAAATAAAAAAAGCTTTGTTGTCCAAAGTGGCCAAGAAAAATAAACGTCAAATATGGTTTAAGGGAACAAATATGGAAAATTTGGAATCCATAACCAAATAAAATCTTAATTCTTCAATTACAAAGGATTTTGATTGAGTTTTCTTGACCTAAGGGGATCATATATAAGAAAACAACAATTGCATAAACGGGGGGAAATTTTTGGGCCTCCAAAATCGTGAAAGCGTTCATGAAAAAAATCAAGGAAAGGTCAAAATCGGTTATGGAATCAAGGCTTGATTGAAGGCATTTTGTGGATTCCAACATGATCCTGGAAGTGTCCTGAAGCGAATGGTATCATCACTTTCAATTTACACGTGCAGAATCATGCCCTTGGTGCCACGGTTTGTCATAATTTATTTTGCGTCGATTCCATTAACTCGTGATAAGTTGATGCAACTTGGTTGTATATATGAGTTTGTGATGATGTTATGAAGCTTTTGGTATAGGTTAATTGAATTTTTGTTGCAGAACTAAGAATCCACCATTGTTAGGTTGGTGAAGCTGCGAATTGGGGTTTTGCAAACCGGGTAAAATTAGGAGAAACTAATGCTATAGACATACTCACGGATTCGGTTATGGTTAATTTAAGTCGTCGTTTTGGATTTATTGCTCGATATCTGCAGGTATTGGGGATGAAGGTCTAAGGCCACCATGAAAATCGTGGCCTAAAGCCACTGTGCATCTGTTAATTCGCGATGAAGAAGAGCACGTCCGCGCGACTGTTTTTTTTTTAATTTTAGTCACGTTATTTTGGTATATGATAGCTTGAGTTTGTTGCATTAACATGAGAAAAGCGCAGCTCGCTTGGCTTGGGAAAGGATGTGGAATCCAAGGGACCTGGGTTCGATCCCAGCGTCCCACATATATTTTTTTTATATTTTCTTTGATACTGGATCCAGCGCTGCTCTCACATGAGCGTCTACCATACACCCTTCAATCATCACCACTGGATTGTACACTGGATAGATCCAACGCACATGAGGTTGAGGATATACCATGGAACTTCAAGATCTCAATGCACAGGATCATAACCAGGTTTCATCACATATTTTTTATTTATTTTGTTACTTACTTGTTTAAATTAAAAATTAATTAATTATTTTAATTCAATTAATTTATTTTTTTAATCAAAGGGGTAGAATATAAAATTAGGGTTAGGGTTATGAGTTTTGAGGGTGATTTTTTCGATTATCTCGGTTACTCGATTTAATCAATTTAATCATTTTTAATTAATATTAAAAATCACAAAAAACCTTAGATCCCACTGCCATTTGGCAAAACATTAATCATCAATCAATTTTCTCCTCGATCCGACTATATCTATTTGTCGCATTGGCGAGAAATAAATTTAATTTAGTTAATTTATCTATTAATACTAATTTAACTAATTCTTGGTTAATTCTCTCCTCGATCCGACTAAACCTATTAGTCGCATTGGCGAGAGATGAAATAATAAAACATTTAATTATACAAGATTAAAATACACCTCATTTGCTGTCCGTGACGATCGAATCTATCGATCAGAGAAACTAGCAATACTTCAAATAATTCGTTAACTATAATGATCAAATCTATTGATCATCGCACCTAACGAAAACACATCAAACCAGGGTTGTACGCCCACATTTAAAACACATCAAATCAAACTACGGATTTTCATCCTTTTTCGACAAGGCAACTCAAAATGCCTTGGAAACCTCAAAATTCAAAACTACGATAGGCCATTCAAAAAGCCTTCAAACCATATCAAATCAAATTCAAAGGCGTACAACCCTGTGCCCGAATTACGTTGACTCTGATTCTCCATAAGGAGATACGTAGGCACTTGGCAACAAGGCGAGTCCCCTTCCCCATAAATCTCATTTTTGTCCCTATTCATTTCTTTAGTTATTAAACCTGAATATTTTAGCCATAAAATTTGACCTTAGATTCAAAGCCATAGGAAAGGGTTGAGGGTGCATAACACCTTCCCTCAACCTGATTATAATAATCTTACCCCGATCTCTTAACTGCGTAGGGTTTCCTATTCGCCCTGGTAGAATAGGTGGCGACTCTAAAAGCTTATTTTTAGGGCAGGTTGCTACAATAGGTTTAGTTATGATTGATATATAACAAAAATCAATTTAGTTCTATATACTGGCATGACTAATGGACGAGACAATTTGGATATGCCTAGAGTATAAAATTGAAAAAAAATTAGCTCATAAAATCTAACACGTATGTAAAGTTATATATATTTGAGTGAGAGAGTGATAGATTGTTAGAATTTTGGGTCATAAATTGTAACATTTAAGGACTTTAAATAATATTAAGTCTATGGCTAAAAGCATAAATGTTGTGAAAGGTAAGGTTATTGTGTAGATACCATAAGTCAATATCTAATTTGATGAAGGGTCACATTAGAATATGAAAAACTAAGAAATAAACATACGATTATTTATATGGATTATGGTTTCCATTTGTAGAGCAATTGAAAAACATTGTTTATTAGTATTCTCTCTTCATCCCATCAGAAAAAACTCTAGTGAACTCTGCAAATCAAAAGATCACATACTCGCAAATCGTTTCAAAAAAACTCTAGTAAACTCTGCAAATCAAAAGATCACATACTCGCTAATCTTCAGCAATTTTCAACGACAAACTCATATATGCTTCTACTTCCATTCTCTGAATAGATTCTAGTATGGATTTAAGGGATATAAATTGATGAATTATCAACTCATATGATTAGCTTAAAATGTTCTTGATTTCAATTATCAACTCATATGAATTGTCGTGTTTAAAATTTAATGCAACATTAATAATTATTTTCAATTATGCTTTTAACTATTTATTACAAAGAGAAATATGCTGAAATAATAATTGGTTAAGGAATTACAGAAAATTGACAAATAATTTCATTTAAAAAGTAAAAATTTACTTATTGTGTGAGTATGGGTAAATAAACTTAAAACAATGCTTAAACAGAAACAAAGAGGCAGTAAGACTAAGACAGAACTTGAAAATTTTGATATCCTATCACTTAAAAAAAATGTCACTATTATTAGCAATGAAAGCAATGTTTGGACAACCCCTTAAACCACCAGCAAGAGTGAATTAATAATGCCTAGTGCAGATTTTGGCCGGCACTAGGAAAACCACTTGAGGTATCAAGCAACTATAAAGTTGCTAAATGCACCTCCATATTTGGTTTGTTTAGTACAAGTCTCTGTCAAATTTTGTTTTAAGAATAAGTTGACCATATACGGCAGAGTAATGATTTTAACTAGCTTGTCACATCATTAGCCAAAGCTAGAATAAATCATAACTTGCATCATACAAATAGACATTTAAAAGCACATTTATATGATAAGAACATCACTTATTCAGATCAACCAATTTGAGTCAAAAAAGAATGGCTTCATTTTCAATAGAAGAATTCATTGGAAATGGAGTTTTGAAGGAGTTGCTCCCAAAACTGTTGGATGAAGGCTGGGATGATGTGCCAACACTGAAGATTATGGACTCGGACGACATGAACTCAATAAAAATGACACAACGGCAAAAGGTTGGTTATTCTTATCGCCAGCTTTCGTCAAACACGAAACAACCTACAATAAAGTATGCTATTATTTTCTTTTGATTATGGTCCCTTTCAGAATAGAACTTTTATCATTTAACAGCTCCCATTGAATCTGACTGCTCTAAACACTCACTTTAGATTGTAAAGTAAGTAATACCAACTATAATATTAATGTTTCTAAGTTTTTATTTTCTGATTGCATAGGACTCAATTGGAATAAGGTCATACCTACACGATCGCGGATTGATGCAATATGCAGATAAGCTAGAGGCTAGTGGAAAAAATCTGCCAGAGCTTATGAGTTTAAGCAGCACGGATCTTTCTGCTCAGTTTGACATGAAGAGAGGCCATATTGTCCGTTTCGTAGACAGAACAAAATGTGATGATTCCTTTAAGTTACGGGCAATTATGGCTAGGAGAAGAAGTAGCATGATGTATAGACATGAAAGCATCTCAAAGAGTCTTGCATCTAACGGGTCCAGTAGTATGATGAGAATGCAA
This sequence comes from Vicia villosa, assembly GCF_029867415.1. Lineage (NCBI taxonomy): Eukaryota > Viridiplantae > Streptophyta > Magnoliopsida > Fabales > Fabaceae > Vicia > Vicia villosa. The sequence continues at coordinate 172,643 of NW_026706350.1, read as the reverse complement.
ATTAGAAGTAATACAATTACTACTGATAGATCAATTGAACAATCACTTACTGAGCTGAAGATTAAAGATGGATATGTGTTTAAAGGAATTGTGGCTTCTGAACCAGCTGAGCCTAGAGCATGTGGCTGTGTGGAACCTCCTCCGGTCAGTGACCAAGTTGCTCCTTATTCTGCTCTTGAAAATATATCAGTTCAGAAACTAACTCCAGAATATAAGATTGGGATGGAACCATTGGTGAAAATGAAGACACCTCCAATGAAAGCTGCAGAACTGTGGCGAGACAAACCAGCTATTTTCCTTTGTCTCCGACGACCAGGGTAAATTCTTATATTACTCTGTAACTTCAATCATTGCATTAAAAGCTATAAAAAAAACATCAAACACAACAGGGATGAACAAAACTCAAAAGTAGAACAAAAATATAACTTCAAGCTATAAAATCTGGTGTCATTAGTTCCTCTTGAACATGAAAACAGGTGCATCATGTGCAGAGCAGATGCGCACAAGCTCTTCTCCAGGAAACCCATATTTGATGCACTAGGAGTTCAACTATTTGCAGTTGTTCATGAATACATGGAGGCAGAGGTAGTAGCAAAAAATATTAACTTCAATAATTTGTTCTATCAACTAACTAGTCTTTACTTGACTTGATTTATTATCATAACGGTGTAGATAAAAGATTTCTGGCCACGATATTGGGGCGGCGTAGTACTTTTCGATCGGGGTAGGGATTTCTTCAAAGCTCTTGGAGGGGGGAAATTGCACAAGGAGAAGTTTTTCTCGGGATTTTTGCTGAACCCCCGAGCAATTGCCAATTACAAGCGTGCAAAAGCTACAGGATTTGAAAAAAACTTTAGAGGGGAAGGAGAAATAAAGGGTGGACTCTTCATACTAGGGAGTAGAAAGACTGGCATTGCTTACCAGTTTATTGAGAGGAACTTTGGTGATTGGGCACCTCTTGCTGAAGTCATTGAGATTTGTAACCAGTTGCAGGTTATTGTTCTTGTGTTTTCCTGTCCAATATGCTTATTGCTCCCCTTTAATTGACAGTCTTTAACCAAATCTTCCTGAATCTCATGCAGAAACAACAGCAAGGTCAAAGTGTCCTTGAGCTGCCTTGAAAGGAAACAGTGACTGCACATATTGCACGTGTACTCACTACAATTATGTTCCTTGAAATAATTCCATCTCCATTACAATCATTGTACAACTTAGTAATATGAAAGTCAGCAGTTTCTCATGAGCCTCAATGGATCAACAGTATTGAATTCCAACGTATATTGATCCAATAGCCTAATGTTTTAGTTTTTGCTATCTGCCATCGGTTAGAAAGTGAATGATATATACCAATAGAACACAATGAGTTTATTAAGAAGATACATATTTGTTAAGGGGAGCAGTAATCAGAACATGAAAAACTGTCTTATTTAGAGGAAAAACAAAACCATTAGCTCCAAAGATGCATTTGATGGTTGAAATTATAGGGAAAAGCTAACCAAAGTCTCACATTATTTAGTGATAAGATCTGAAAAAGAATCTATAAGATACATGCACCACTAACCTTAAAGTCGGTTATGTGGGATTAAACTCAATTCTATGATGGTATCGAAGTCTATCATAGATTCACTGGATACCACCCACTATATTATCCACTCACCAAATCCATTAGTGTTAGGTGTAAAGGACATATTGTAAAATCTCAAGTGTCACACTAACTAGAGATAAGACTATAAAATTGTTTATAAAAAATGGGCATCTCTCGTCTTAAAACTTGTTTTAAGAGGTTGAGCTATGCCCGGCCGACTTTAATAGAAATGAATAATGGGGGATAGTGAAGAAGTTTAATAGATACAAAAGAACATAATGCTACCCCATGTGCAGTGACTTCAATACATGATCACCAAAAGTCTCCACATGAACACGTTCCATCTTTAAACAAGTGGAACCGGGCTGCATCTCTTACAAGAATCTCTCTTTGGGTGATCTTAGATATATATTTAGTTGCATTGTGGCAATCCCCACAAACCCTCAGATTTTTCACTACTCGTATGGGCAGACCAGGAGGAATAAATAACAATCCAAAGGCAATTGCAAGCTTTTCACTATGGTGATTTAGCATCTTTATTTTCTCTGAATCCTCAACATCATGCAGAACAGAATTCATATCAGGCACATAACCCTCTTTGATCATTTTGTAGTTCAACTTTTCAAGCTCAGAATAAATTTGATCTGAAAATGGATTTGACTTATCATCGGCAGAGAAAATGTGCACTTGGTTCTTGTATTTGATCCAGCTGCATCCCGGTTCCTTTCTGAGACCCTTATCTCTCATGCCTTTTCTTAATCTGGCAACTTCCTCCCATTTTCCTTTAGCAGCATAGACGCTTGAAAGTAAGACGTAGCTAGCAGTGTTATGTGGATCTAATTCCATAAGAAACTCAGCTGCCCACTTGCCAATTTCCATGTTCCCGTAGAATCTACATGAACTCAACAATGTTGCCCAACCAATTGCATCAGGACTGAAAGGCATATTGTTTATAAAAGTCTTCGCTTCTTCTAACCTCCCAGATCGACTGAAGAGATCAATCATGCAGGTGTAATGATCTTGAATCGGTACAATCCCATGTTTCTTAATCATCGATTCGAATATTTGATTTCCTTTTTCCACTAATCCTCCTCTACTGCAAGCTGAAAGAACCCCAATAAATGTAACCTTGTCAGGTTTTAAACCATGCGCTAACATGCTTTCAAACAACCTGATTGTTTCGTTGGCTTTACCAAACTGAGCATATCCAGAAACAAGTGCAGTCCATGTGACTTCATCTCTGAAGCTCATTTCACTAAAAAGTTTATGGGAGTCTTCAACGCTTCCACATTTACCATATAATGTAACAAGAGCATTGGAAACAGTAATAAAAGAAATTAGGCCAGAAATGAGAGCTCTAGCATGGAATTGGGCACCCTCTTCAAGGCTGGCAAGGTTTGCACATGAGCTAATTACACTTCCAAAGGTGAAATCATCTGGCTCAATCCCATGTTTTTGCATATCACTAAAAGTTTTAACAGCTTCTTCACTATAACCATTTTGTCCGTAACCCACTAACATTGCAGTCCAAGATACAACATTCTTGCAAGTCATCTTTTTGAAAACTGTCTCTGCTGATTTTATATTCTTACACTTGCAATACATGTCAACAAGGGCGCTAGCAACAAATATGTTATCCTTATAATCAGTCCTAATAATATAACCATGAATCTGCTTTCCTTCTCGTAAAGCCGCGACACCACCACAAGCAGTTAAAACACTTCCAAATGTATACTGATCCATCTCCATCTTTTCAAATATCATATCTCTAAACAAATCAACCGCTTCTTTGTCCAACCCATTTTGAGTAAACCCCGTAATCATCGATGTCCACGAAATCGAATCCCTTTTCCGCATATCAAAAAACAGTCTCTTCGAATCCTCAACCCTACCGCATCGCATCAGTCCCGTTATCAAAGTATTATACATAACAACATTCTTCTCAGGCAACTCATCAAAAACCTTCCTTGCACAAACTATCAACCCCATCTTCGAGTACATATCCACCAAAGGACTCCCAACAAAAACATACGTCATAAAACCAAACTTCACTACATGTCCATGAATCTGCCTACCGAATTTAACACAGCCTCTTTTCGATGCAAGTATAAGCAAAGTCGAGAACGTAATCCGATTCAAATTAAACGAACCTTCCTTCAACATCAAATTATAAGCCTTTACAGACTGATAAACAGAGCCACAACCAGCATAGCCCGAGATTATCGAATTCCACGACACCCCATCTCGTGTTGGCATTTTATTAAACATGTATTCCATCTCAGGAACGAAGCCCAATTTGGAATAAGCCGAGAGAATGGTGTTCCAGGAGTATAGATTCGGGTGAGGTATTTGATCGAACACCCTGCGGGCATACGTGATGGAGTTGAGTTTCGCATAGGAGGCGATGAGATTGTTTAAGAGAAAGGTTTCTGGGTTTGGAAAGGTTTTGATGATGTGAGAATGGAGACTTTTTGCATTGGTGAAGTTGCGGGTTTCGCAGCAAAGTTTGAGTAATGCGCATAAGTGGTTAGAAGAAGAGTGTGATAGTGACATGTAGTTGAAACTGAATTGTTATGTGGGGTGGAAAGAAAGGATAGTGAGAATGAGATTGGCATGAATTGGATTGTTCAATTTTCGATCATGAATGAGTTGACTGGCTTTGTTTGCAGAGAAGAACACAGTGAGAACATATATGCCGCCAACCAGTTATTTAAAAATCAAGAATCAAAATCAGAAAAATAAAAGATCATATTTCTTTTTCAAACTTTACTTGTAGTATAATTTATTTATTTTTTATTTAAAACTTGTAGTATAATATTACTATCATTTGTATGTAGTATAAATTATCCCTTCTTTCTAAAAAATAAATTAAAATTACATAAAATAAGTTTAATCGTTACAAAATTATTAGTGATCTTTCCTGTAAGAAATTGTTTATTTGATGGTGAAGTTAGTCAGACGTTGGTAGTTCCAAGAAGAAATTTTGTTTTTGGTTTATAGTTCTAAATAAAAGGGGTTGATACCTGATACTTAGAAACTCAAATTAGTGAATATTGGATGTGTGAGGTATTTAAGTTGTAAAATTGTATGCATCTTGATTTTATGTAGTTAGTCCCTTGTATAATGGTTTTATAAGGTTTCTAAAGGCCTAGAATATTATGATGTAAACTCTTCGTCCAGATAGGCTAATTATAGAGTATCATTTACTATGTCCTATGGCAGTCCTTCTCCAATCATACATCTGGATCAGATGTTATTCTAGGATAGTCCACGCTTGTTTCCGAGGTTCTAAAACCTTCCTTTGTTCTATAGCTCTTAATGTCACCTGTTCGACATCACGAAGATATGCCAACATAAAGGCCTTTTGCTTTATTAGGCTTCACATTTTTTTTGGGTTCATATGTTTCCTGGATTGTGCGTATAGTCATGGTCCAGACGGTACTAGTTGTTCCTCAAACCTAGTATGTTGTCTCTGGGGTGTGGCTTGCGATCATGTATTTTCTTTACCTCCTCCTTCACAACCTTTGATTCATTTTACCTCTATCAGGTTTAGAGTTCTACTTATTGGTCTTTTGTTTCATCATTTTATGGGGAACATACTTGAAGTAGTGCAATTTATTTAAGATGTAGTTGCTGAGCTTTGGTTTTGGGTTCTAAATTAATTCTTATGTGTTGATTTATGAGTCATTTTCTCGGTCTTTATCGAACATTCACTCGTGAAAAATCGTGATATGGAGAGCCCTTATTGTAACGCCCGGAAAATAAGTATATACTTAATTTGGACGTTTGTGACATCTATTGGAATTTTACCGTTTTTGGAGTCGTTTCAGTCGGTATTAGTTCGGGATGGCGGACTAATATTTAATTGAAGGTTTTCATATTTTTGGTACCGGAAATATTATTAAGGTAATATTTTGCGTTTTGGGGCGTTTGAACGATATTTGAGCGTAGGGGCATTTTGGTCATTTCCGCGGGATATATATTTTCTTTATAAGGAAAAAGATAGAAAGAAAAAGAAAGGAAAGAAGAGAAGAGAAAAAGAAGAGAAAGAAAGGAAGAGAGAAAGAAGAAGAGGAAAAGAGGAAAAGTGTAGATTGGTGGATTCTCGACCGATTCGAGTTCCGATCGTTGCTATAGCAAGGTAAGGGGGTGAATCTAATTTATCTTGGATGTATGATTCTTATAGTCTTGTTCTTGTTTGTGTTCTTGTTCTCCTTGTTTCAATTTCCACAATTTTCTTGTGTGATCTTTGTTTGATTTAAGTTTGTTTGAGAATGATTGTATGATGATTATATGATATCCTTGTTGTGTTATGGTGATTGATCATGCTTTCTTTTCCATTTCTATGGCTTGATTGAGTTTGGGTAAAATGTTAGGTTTTGAGTTAGATTGGTGAATTAACCATGAAAAGCTTGATGTTAGGTTGTTTCTATGGTTTGTATGTGTTGTATTGGTGTTGTAATGATGTTTTGGAGTGGTTTTGGTGGGTATAAGGGGGCTGGAATGGTTCTGGTGCGTTCTGGTTTTTTCTGGGTTTACGCAGGTCCGCTGAGCGGAGGTGGGTCCGCTGAGCGGAGGTTCTGTTGCAGAAATTTCTCTGCCCAGGTCCGCTGAGCGGAGCTGAAGCGGATGACAGCTTTTTCTGTTTTTCCAAAACTTTGAAACCTTGTAACTTTTGATCCTTAGCTCCGTTTCGTACGCCGTTCGAAGTGTTAGGAAGCTAGTTGGATGTTCTATATGATAGTATAGGCTTGGTTAGCTTGTTATTAATTGGTTATGAGGTGTTGTTGATGAAATCACATAATTGTTAATAATGTAGGATGTAGTAGTGGTTGGTTGATTTTCATAAATGGCTTTGTGAACTAGTGCATGATAAATCATGATGATGTGTTGTGTGAATGTTATCGTAATGGTACGAGGTATGTGATTAGTTATCGGTAACATGAGATCATGTTCATATGTGTTATGTATTAATGAATGTTCATTCTTGATATATGACGATGTTTGGTTGTTTGTTGTTAACATGATGTGTGGCCTTATGGCAAGTAAATGTTGTTATGAGAATGATGTATTATCATTGTTGAATTGTTGTTATTACAACTTGTTGATGATGTATTGATGAAGTTGTGGGCCGATGGCCAATATTAATTTGATGTGTATAAGTGTGTTATACGTTCATCTATGCCGATGTGGCCAGTATGTTAGAACGGTGAATGTGTGTTGTGTGCTTATTAATGCCTGTGTGGTAATTATGGTGTGATGTAATTGATAACGATGTTATTAATTGGTGATGTATCCTTTTGGATAGAATATAAACGGTGTAACGTGGGTATGTGACCGTGTTATATTGTTGATGATGTTGTTGTCGTGTAATAGAGTCATATATTTGCACAGCATAACATTTCATTACGTTAATGGCGGAATGCTATTAGCAGGTGGCCTGTATTGGCAATTATTACCAGTGGGGGCTTAATGCTCGGTAAAAAGGTGTATTTGCCCTAGTGGCAAGAGGTCATCAGTGGGGGCTAAATGCTCGATGACGTTTAGTCGTAGCTTGATGCTCGACAAAGGTGTATTTTCCTGAGGGAAAGAAGTCCCAGCATAATGCTCGGCAAAGGTGTATTTGTCATAATGACAAGGGAGTTTTACTCCGGATTTGGTACCACATGCATATGCATAGTCGAGTCTCATTCATCATTGTCTGTCTGTATAATTTATGTTAGCATTCATGTGTCACATTACTTATATATTGATTGTGGTTGAATGAGTGGATTACTTTGTTGTATGATTCTTGATGATACTTGTTGGCATTACTATAATTGTCATGCTTTCATTATGAATTATATTCTCACCCTTCTGCTGATTTGATGCTTGAGTGGCATCCTGCAGATTAGCCGCTTTGGAAGTCTTTTGGAAGAGGTAGTTCTCCAGTCGGTCTTGTCAGTTGCTCTGATACGTAACACCGGGGAGTCGGGAGTCTGTTGTTATTTATTTATATATGACTCTTTGAACATGTATATGTGATAATGTGTTGATGTGTATTGTAAACACTTTATTTTGGAAAACTCCTCTTTGAGAGTGAGAGATATACGTATATATATATGTTCATATCTTCCGTGTGTTATGTATCATGTTATTGGCAGGTGTGTATGCTTTTGGCATCGGTGATGTCCGTTTGTTTTCAAGGTGTTTGTTTGGTTACTTAGTGTAACATCCTAATTGTGTTGTATGAAATTTTTTTAATACTCTGATATTTTCTTGCCTAAATGCTTTGGGTAGAATTGGGGTGTTACACTTATAGGAAGAGAAGGTCAATTTGAGTTACTATGCTTTTCTGACTTTGTCGCTTAGTATGAAGTAATGTACCTTTTATCATGCCCCTAGTATTTGTAGGTAAGGAGCACATTTAGTGGATGTTTTTCTCTATGCAATGAGTGTAATCATTGTGAAATGGAAAAATGCAACTACTTAGGCTTACGTGTGCTCAATGTTGATTGGTGATTGTTGCCCCATGTCTGGGGATGTTCTTTAAACAAGATTTTTTTCGCTCATACTAAATTTTTTATTCTTTTTAGGCTTTTTGGAATCTAACATTCTTAGTTTTCTTGTTGCTTCAACTTCTCATCTTTATATTCTATGGTGAATCTTTTTCGATGTGTTACTTTACATATTTTTGAAGATTTCTCTTTGATTTTTTGCATTTTTCTCATTTTTTCCAATGGGGTTGATGGTTTTTTGGTCTTTCGTTTTTTTGGAGTTTTTGCAGGGATTGAAATTTTTTAGGGTTTCTATATAATGTTTTCGTGAAAACTAGCATATGTGAGGTTTCAACCTAAGATTATGTTTAGGAACTTAAGATCCGTAGAGTTTGAGCATATGATTTGTTAAATGCTCTGAATTTGTAGAGTTTTAGCATATAACTTGTTATAAACTTTTAAATTGTATGATTTTCTAGGGGAACATTGTTCTAATACACCTTTTTTCGTTAAATAGGTAAGCATGGGTATTTTTTTTTGTTTTCTCCTGATGGATTCACCATCCTAAAAGAAATTAGGCGTCTATGTACAAGTGTAAATAAAATGTATCTAGGTTTTGTTTGTCCATTTACTCAGGTCTTAAAGGTTTACGGTGTCTTGATGCTCGAACCTCCTTCTGAAAACTCGAGGATTGAGCCATGATCTATTCATAATTAGGAGTAATCATATTATTGAGACTAATAAATGAGAACCTCAAACTACTAATGAGCATCGAGTCTTGAGTTTTCTAAGAAAAGGGATATGAATGTTAATCCATCAAAGTATACCAATGACATCCTGAAGAGATTCAAGAAGTTGAATTGCAACTCGACATGTACCCCTAATGAAACAAAATACAAATTAAGCAAACATGAAAATGGAAAGGGAGACCACAACACTCTATACAAGTACATGGTGACATGGTTGAGATATCCTTACAGTTGTAGACTTGATATATGCCATGGTGTAGGTATCGTAAACATATTTATGCATGAACTTAAATTGTCGCATAAGCAAGTTGTTAAAAGGAGCCTGAAGTATCGCTAAAGCACAATTAACCATGGTGTTCTTTTTCCAAAATCTGAAGGCCAAAGAGGTAAGTGTCATACCCCAAAATTTGCCCGGTTAATTCATGTTTTTAATTCATCAAGGATCAAAATTAAGAATCATGGGGTTTGACATTCCTATTGTCAAACCTGCGTTCTTATAAAATATCCTGAGTTAAAATGAGGGTTAAAGTTAGAAGGTGCTTGAGCCCAGCCATCTATCCCGTTTTTGAGGTTTTTTAGTCTGTTTCACAACTGATTATATGCCTTATAATTTTTTTGTTTGATTATTAATTTTAATATTTGGTTTGATCATTTTTTATTATTTTAGATTAATTATTTTACTATTATTAGTTGATAAGAAAAAAAATCAAATAATTATTATTTACTTTCTAGATATATATTATAATTCTAACTCTTATTATTTTATTTTAAAAAAACATTTGATCTTTTTTTTATTTTTATTATTTCATTATATTACTATTTTATGTTTTTTTTAAGAAGAATAAAAAAGGTTAGATATATACAATAAGGATTTCTTTTATAAAACTTACAAATCAAACTTCTTCAAAAAGGAAACCATGGATTCAAGGATATTTGGACCAAGATTGTTAACCTAATTCCCTATAATATATATAAACAATTCGGGTCAGTGGAGAGGGGGAGTTTTTTGGGGGACAAGGTTTTGCAGCCAAAAGGACCATGAACGAAACTCCAATTTTTCTATGAAAGTTGAGATTTTCGGTTTTGGATTCGTGGCCATTCTCAAAGGGTTTCGAAGGTCCCTTCACACTCCCCAAAGGCTCCTGAAGCAATCCAGTCCATTACCAAGGCTTGCAGCCCCAAGTATCACGGTTTTCACCGTTTTCGGTTTGTCCATATTTTTTTATTTTTTAATTGTGAACATTTACGTATCATGAGTTTGTTTTGATGATGTACTCGTGTTTATATTGATGCCACAAAGCTTTCTGGTTTGTTTAATTCTCGTTTCGTTGCAAATATAATGTTTCACCATTGTTAGGGTTGCAAAGCTTGGATTTGGGAACACTGGGTTAGAGACAAAATTGGACGAAATTATAGGTTTCATTGAATTCGTGAGTTGATGTATATTTAATCCGGGCTATTGGTTTGTGTTTAGTGTTGATGATTTGCAGGTTTAATTGATGGAAGTTTATGGCAACACACATAAACCGTTGCCAAAGGTTCTCAAGTTGCAGAAAAATACGTGGGGAAGATGAAGAATGGCTGGGCGCGGGACCTGCTGGTTCAAATTTTCTAAAATTATTATTTTATATTTCTTAATAGAAGTATTATATGAACAGCTAACAAACACAGCTTGAGTGGCCATAAGCGTTTGAAGTCTTGTGGTAAGACGTGGGTTCGATCCCCACTGGAGGTTAATTTTTATTCAATTTTCTTGAGGAGTGAACAAGATGATCCAGCGCGCGCATCCTCATCACGCGCGCGTTGTACCCTCACTCATGCACCGTTAGATCTCCCCAAGATCAGATCCTACGCGCCTGGATGTAGCAGTCCACCATGGATATCCCAGCCTATGCCACACATAATCAAAAACCAGGTTTTTATATATATTTATTTATTTTTATTATTTAAGTATTTAGATTAATTAATAATTAATTCTATTTGATTTAGTTAATTTATTTAAATTAGGGTTAGAATATATGATTAGGATTAGGTTAATGACTAGGATTAGAATATTTTTCCGATTATTTCGATTATATCGATTTAATTATTTAATTACTCTAACTATCACAAATCACAAAAAACCCTAGAAAGTCATAATGCATTAGGGTTCGCTCAATCCCATTGGCCCTTGGCCAAATATTAGGATTTAAATTATTATTCGTTTCGACTAAATTTATTGGTCGCGATGATTAATAATCGGTTAATTTAATTAATCAAATCCTATAAATTAAAATAAAATTTATTTTGCTAAATGGTTTTAACCAAATCTATTGGTTACGATGATTAGCATACCTTTTAAAACTCGTTATTATTTATAATCGAATCTATCGATTATGAGGGATAACGATAAAATCAATAATTAAATATTAAAACACATCAATTTGCTAATGGTGATAATCGAACCAATCGATTAGAATAATTAGCGATCCTTTACTAATCTGTTAACTATGGTGATCGAATCTATTGATCATTGCGGTTAATAGTGCCATATCAAATCAGGGTTGTACGCCCGAATCTTAAAACACTAAACCACGATACTACAGATTCTCATCTCTTCAATTCTGCGATGTTCAAACTACGATAAGGTAATTCAAAATACCTTCGAACTTCGCATTTCAAAATAATTTCAAAACAACTTCAAATACAATCAAATTCTAATTCTAAGGCGTACAATCCTGTGCCCGAACTACGTAGACTCTGATCCTCCCTAAGGAGGTACGTAGGCACTTGGCAACAAGGCGAGTCCCCCTCTTCAAAATCTCAATCATGTCCTAAAATTCTGTTTGCCACATTTCTCCCTAATTCCTGCCATGCAACCCTAATCTTTGAATGTTAGCCTTTAGGAAAGGGCTGAGGGTGCCTAACACCTTCCCTCAGCCTGATTATAATAACTTACCCTCAATCTCTTATCTGCATAGGGTTTCCTATTCGCCCTTCAGAATAGGTGGCGACTCGAAAGCTGAAATTTTTAGGCAGGTTGCTACAGCTGGCGACTCTGCTGGGGACACTTAATGGTGAATTACTATGCTCCTAAGGCTTGAGAGGGTTTAGGTTTAGGTTTGTGGCAAACGGTTTAGGTTTTTTGGCGAAATTTTTAGGGTTTGGCAAATAAGCCAAAAATTAGGGTTTATTTACTTTTGTAAATATCTATTTTTTATTTTTTGTTATTCATTTATTTGTGAATATATATTTTTAAATATCTGCTGCTTTAATACATTGTCTAAATTATAAGCGGCTGGATTCCGAGGTTAGTTTTTAAATATTTAAATTTAAATTTATTTATTTATTTACTTATTCTAAGGTTCATTTATTTATAGAAATTTAATTAAAATATTTATTTAAATGAATACTTTTATTTCTATTGCATCTGTGGGGTATATTATATTGTTGTTAAAACCTAAGTGTGAGAGTTAACTTTGAGACCAAAAGGGGACATGAATCGCCTTACGAGTCTCACTGATAACTCCACTCGGAGTGGGTTAGGTGTTTGGAAAGGTCCGAAACGAAGCTAGACTTTGTGGAGGGCTGGACTGGATACTTAGCTGATCTCTCCGGGAACCTACCCCAAAAATTCGAACCTCCTGGATAAAATGAGTTGTTCCAAAATCCGAAGAGACGAAAAAGTCTCGGAGGCTACGAACGACCCCATGAGACCTTCTAGAACACTCCCAAAAAAAAGGGTAGGCTCCCTAGAGCCCCTACGTCGAACCTATGAACCTAGGACTTTCGTGCTCATGTGCTTATTATATGTTTGCAATTTATTTGCTTTGGATATCTATGCGCTTCGTTTTTGCAGGTATCCCTACGTGGTCCCTAGACTGTAGGGACTCTAATTTCTAAAAGACCATGTCTTTCCCACGAAGGACATCACCATCTATGCATCCCCTAGCCTGTGGGGATTTTATTTTTATATCCTTGTATTCTTACAACTACGCGTCCTTCCCACGAAGGACATTTCCATTAACGCACGTCAATTGGCCTCTCGATGGCCATGCGATTCGGTGATTGTCGTGAACGGTCACCCCGTGCTTGCTACTACGTACTCCCTAGCATATAGGGATTTTCTGTTACATCCACGTGTTTTCACAATGGCGCGTCCTTCCCCGAAGGACAACTTCACTAGCATGCGTTCGATTGGCCTCCCGATGGCTATGAAATCTAGTGACTGTCCTGAACGGTCACTCCATGCTTATTCCCGCGCACCCTCTAACTTGTAGGGTTTGGATCTCCATTTACACATCACATCCCTAGCCTGTAGGGATTTCTCTTCGTCCATATCGTCCTTAGATAGGTTGTGTTCCGCATAGAGAACCTTCCCACGAGGGACAAATTCATTGGTACACGTTGATTGGCCTCTCGATGGCCATGAGATTTAGTGACTGTCTTGAACGGTCACTAGCCGCTATCTTCTGCATACTCTCGAATCCAAGGGATTTCCCTTAGCGTGTCATAACATTTATCCTGCAAAGATTCCAAGAGGGTCTAATGTCGCCTCTAAGGCTATCCCTAGGATCATATGTTACACGTTTGCATTGCATACATGGAGTTATAATACAAGGAGTCTCTCGCATACGCATGCATTTGCATTGACATACATTTGCATCTACATTTACATTTGCATCTTCACCCGCATCCACACTTACCGCGCTAGCCGATTTCCTGAGACTCGCAAAAAAAAAATCAAAGGATCGTAGACTATGGAGAAAGGAGGATAAATTGAGAATGACCTTAGTCTTACTAAGAAAAAAGAGGATGTCTGTCACCATGCCAACCGTGTGTCCATGCCTTGTCATAATAGGATACAATAAAGGTTGTCATCGAGCAAGGACTAGTTCAACAACGAAGTTCCCTCATAGATACACTCAAGATGTATCTAGTCATTAAGGGGTTCATCTACGAACATAGCAAATTTACAAGGACGCTCTACGATAACCTGGGGGCAAGGATTAGTCCAATAGGGGCAATACCATGAACAAAGATGCATGACTACAATGGAGGGAATGCGACATATGTCAACCCCACACCAAGAAAAAAGGGTCATAGGTGATACTATCCTTAGGAATGGCAAAAGAGGTTCAGTCAAAGGAAACTCATGAAGTTCCGATACGACAAAAACCCACCGCTAACAAATTTATTCCCGACAGATTCGACATGCCCAAGGAGAATTCGAGATTACCCTTCACTTCTACAAGTCAATAAACTAAGGAGTAAACCAAAGTCGACAGATTCACAAAGGAGATTGCCCTTAGGATTAATAGGTTTATCTTTCAAGTTGTATTTCCTACGATCACAAAATGCTATTTGATGTAAAACGTTGTACCTTTCGAATGGTAATTCAATAAAATAATCATGCATGTTTTGAAATCAATTCTTTCGCTCCGCTCTTGCATTACTACGACTTTCCATTTCAAATTATCTTTCAAATCATTAACAAACTTGAGGGAGAATGACGAATACAAAAACTAAGTCCAGCTAAATATATGCTTTCAAGGTAAGACCGAGCCGAGGATGTACAGGCATTGTTTCCATTCCCAAACAGTGGAGATATAAGGATGTTAATCCCTCGTCACCCCCTCGAGCCAGGAGTTGGAGTTTTCTTCTACTTTTTAAATAAACCTTGATTTCAACCAGGGGCAGGGTAGATTTCAATTAATTCAATGGTGTATTTTGGTTGTCAAGAGAATCACTCAATCCAAGCAAAGGATCAAGCAAAGCAAAGGTTCAAGCATATTTTCTTCCTCGCATTCATCAAAGATTGAGGAAGTAATGGAGATAACATTCACAACAATCTTCTTCCTCATTACATCATTCAAGATCGAGGAAGTATCAAAGGCGAAGCTTACAAATCAAAATCGACATGGCAGTCACAGTATTCAATATCCAAAAAAATCAATATCTCAAAAGGAGATTTCAAAAGAAAAACGCCCGCTAAGTCAAAACAAAAATTCCATGAAAGAAAACAAAAATGACTTAGGCAAAAATGAGGGCATCCCGATGGACCAAACTCAAAAGAGTTGGTTCAGGCAAAAATAAGGGATAAAAAAAACAAAGGTGAAATACAAAGGATAAACTTGTGACTGCTAAATCATCAATGCTTGGATCTCTACTAAGGCTTTTGCTTAAACATAAAAAAAAAACGATTCTCTTACAAACAAAGCGCATTCATTGAATTAGGCGAATTTTAGGATCTGGAGAACATCAAGGAGAAAGGGGTGGGTTAAATAAATTTTGAGCCTTATATCCATTGTTTCTTAAAACATGAACCAGGCCAAGTTACAACATTTAAAAGTCCTAATTGAGGCAAGGTTAACCATGAAAGCATGTTAAGCAGGATTTGTTATACTGACTCCTATGTTTGTTAAAACTATCTCTAACCAATGTGCTTCTTCAAGCATTCTTTCAAAAACCATCCAGTCCTAATTCATAACGGACTTCGATTTCAAAACTTGCATACGCATCGCATTGGAGTTACTTCTCGAAGGGTACAACGTCATTTACGAGTATACACTTAGCATTGAGGAAATCTCGAAATTGGTGATCATTTCTAATAAAGACCTTGGAGTCGGGGAAACCACATCTAGAGGGTTCTTCTAAACAGGGGCAAAAATTTCAAAGATCACAGGGGCATGCAATCAAACATCCTATTCACTAAGGGCACTTTCCCTAAGGTTCAATCGACTCGGGGCACATCTCGAAGCAATCTCAAACAGGAGCATGTCAAACATGGGAAGAATTCAAATTCAGAAGGATAACACACTATGGATAGTCCTCCATATCATGGAAACCAAGGGCACACCCTTTAATCTAAACGGCAAAGCATCCGACGAGGCTATTTCCTGGGGCACTTCCCTCATAAGCATCTTTTTCCATGAAAATATTGGGGCAATGGATATCAAATCCATAAGGCGCTCAACATAAAAAAAAGGCGTTCTCGCACTTTACAACATCGAACAAATCTTTCTCCTAACTACGATCTTCCAAGCTCAAACAAAACAGGTATTGGGAAATCGCGCTAGCATCACACCCCATCTTACCAAACAGACCTACAACTCCAGCGAACTATATACGCTTTGGTTATTAGTAACCTACCATTGGAGCATCATACGAATACATACAAGTCATGCATTACATACATTGGTTGATACATTACACCGTAACTTTTTATGTAGTCTTCTTTAAGACAAATCTCACGATCCTTTCTAGGAGTTTCCTCAAACAGTCTTATTCAAGACGAATGATCACCATTTCCAAGAACCTCTTTAGGTAGTCTTTTTCAAGACATTCTTTTCTAAAAACCTTTCTAGGTAGTCTTCTTTAAGACAATCATCGTCATTCCCAAAGAACCTTTTTGGGTAGTCTTCTTCAGGACATTCTTTTCCTAAGTACCTTTTTAGGTAGTCTTCTTTAAGACAATTTGTCATTCTTTTCAGGAACCTCTTCAGGTGGTCTTCTTTAAGACATTCTACGAATCTTTCTAGGTGATCTATTCTAAAACATTCACTTCCATTCCAAAAAGACCTTTTCAGGTAATCTTACAGAAAACATTACTTCGTTCCACTCATTACGTCAACTAAACATACGCATAAGCATAAGCATACATAAACATTACAAAGCCAGCATAAGCATAGTCAGGGTATAAGTGCAAGCATGGAATAAACAAGTTCAATGGGTTTGAGGAGATAAAACCATGGGATTGCATCAGCATTAGCATACATGCATACGCATTAGCATTAGCATATACATATCACAAAAGCCCAATTTTTATTGGCAATCCAAACCATTACAAAGTCCAGTTCCCGTCTGGTAGTCAGTCCTCGTCTGACCGTTTCATCAGTATACATACAACATATACATGTGTAAGCATTCACACATACGCAGTATACAATCGACAGGGGCATGTGCATAACGCATAAGCATGATGCATGCGCATTTACAAAACAAAATTCTATATAGGTAAATTTCGCGATAACATTCGTGAATAACCCTATTGGTGGTACAGGTAAATTCTGCGATAGCATTCGTAGATAACCCTGATAATATAGGTAAATTTTGCGATAACATTCGTGAATAACCCTATTGGTGGTACAGGTAAATTCTGCGATAGCATTCGTAGATAACCCTGATAATATAGGTAAATTTCGCGATAACATTCGTGAATAACCCTATTGGTGGTACAGGTAAATTCTGCGATAGCATTCGTAGATAACCCTGATAATATAGGTAAATTTCGCGATAACATTCGTGAATAACCCTATTGGTGGTACAGGTAAATTCTGCGATAGCATTCGTAGATAACCCTGATAATATAGGTAAATTTCGCGATAACATTCGTGAATAACCCTATTGGTGGTACAGGTAAATTCTGCGATAGCATTCGTAGATAACCCTGATAATATAGGTAAATTTCGCGATAACATTCGTGAATAACCCTATTGGTGGTACAGGTAAATTCTGCGATAGCATTCGTAGATAACCCTGATAATATAGGTAAATTTCGCGATAACATTCGTGAATAACTCTATTGGTGGTACAGGTAAATTCTGCGATAGCATTCGTGGATAACCCTGATAATATAGGTAAATTTCGCGACAACACTCGTGAATAACCCTATTGGTGGTACAGGTAAATTCTGCGATGAGATTCGCAGATAACCCTGTCAGTGCAGGTGAAATTGCTAGAATTATAGCAAACAATCCTATTGGGGTTCACAAGCTACAGAAACTTACTAGAACTATAGTAAGTGGGGTCCACAAACTACGGAAACTTACTAGAACTATAGTAAGTGGGGGTTCACAAACTGCGGAAGCTTGCTGACCATAGCAAACCAATTACACAACCAACAGAAGGTCCTCGCTATGTAAGACTCAGGCTTTAGCAGGACGGTTCCCTTCTCTCACACTCGGGCGCAAGGTTCTACAAAGGATTTTACAACATGGATTCTCAAGGGGTCCTCAATTGGGTTTATCACGTTAGTCCCTCGGCAGTGATCTTCTCCAAAACATCATCAACAAACAATCAAAGGTGTTATCTTTATTTTCAGAATTAATAACATATTTCAACTAACATAGCTAATAGTCATGCATCATTCGATTAACATACCTCATTCATACATTATGCATATACATACATGGCTCTCACTTATTTTGAGAAGCTCACTGCATCATGCATCGCATGCATCATACCATCGCATAAAATTCAGGTTGCCTCTTTAGGCTACGCTACAAAAAAATCAATCATCTGGTCCCTTCCAAAAGGCGTGTGCTTCACACTTAGAAGAATGGTATTCACCTTGGGTGGCATCTTTAAGCCCATCTCCCACGGAATTCCTTCCCGACAAAGGCAAATTTCAGGGCATTTCAGTGTCCAATCGTCTTCTACCTTCAGATCACGATAGGCAGACGTGCTTATCTGACTCTTCAGGTTTAAGAAGATTGAACAGGGGCAGCTGTCATACCCCAAAATTTGCCCGGTTAATTCATGTTTTTAATTCATCAAGGATCAAAATTAAGAATCATGGGGTTTGACATTCCTATTGTCAAACCTGCGTTCTTATAAAATATCCTGAGTTAAAATGAGGGTTAAAGTTAGAAGGTGCTTGAGCCCAGCCATCTATCCCGTTTTTGAGGTTTTTTAGTCTGTTTCACAACTGATTATATGCCTTATAATTTTTTTGTTTGATTATTAATTTTAATATTTGGTTTGATCATTTTTTATTATTTTAGATTAATTATTTTACTATTATTAGTTGATAAGAAAAAAAATCAAATAATTATTATTTACTTTCTAGATATATATTATAATTCTAACTCTTATTATTTTATTTTAAAAAAACATTTGATCTTTTTTTTATTTTTATTATTTCATTATATTACTATTTTATGTTTTTTTTAAGAAGAATAAAAAAGGTTAGATATATACAATAAGGATTTCTTTTATAAAACTTACAAATCAAACTTCTTCAAAAAGGAAACCATGGATTCAAGGATATTTGGACCAAGATTGTTAACCTAATTCCCTATAATATATATAAACAATTCGGGTCAGTGGAGAGGGGGAGTTTTTTGGGGGACAAGGTTTTGCAGCCAAAAGGACCATGAACGAAACTCCAATTTTTCTATGAAAGTTGAGATTTTCGGTTTTGGATTCGTGGCCATTCTCAAAGGGTTTCGAAGGTCCCTTCACACTCCCCAAAGGCTCCTGAAGCAATCCAGTCCATTACCAAGGCTTGCAGCCCCAAGTATCACGGTTTTCACCGTTTTCGGTTTGTCCATATTTTTTTATTTTTTAATTGTGAACATTTACGTATCATGAGTTTGTTTTGATGATGTACTCGTGTTTATATTGATGCCACAAAGCTTTCTGGTTTGTTTAATTCTCGTTTCGTTGCAAATATAATGTTTCACCATTGTTAGGGTTGCAAAGCTTGGATTTGGGAACACTGGGTTAGAGACAAAATTGGACGAAATTATAGGTTTCATTGAATTCGTGAGTTGATGTATATTTAATCCGGGCTATTGGTTTGTGTTTAGTGTTGATGATTTGCAGGTTTAATTGATGGAAGTTTATGGCAACACACATAAACCGTTGCCAAAGGTTCTCAAGTTGCAGAAAAATACGTGGGGAAGATGAAGAATGGCTGGGCGCGGGACCTGCTGGTTCAAATTTTCTAAAATTATTATTTTATATTTCTTAATAGAAGTATTATATGAACAGCTAACAAACACAGCTTGAGTGGCCATAAGCGTTTGAAGTCTTGTGGTAAGACGTGGGTTCGATCCCCACTGGAGGTTAATTTTTATTCAATTTTCTTGAGGAGTGAACAAGATGATCCAGCGCGCGCATCCTCATCACGCGCGCGTTGTACCCTCACTCATGCACCGTTAGATCTCCCCAAGATCAGATCCTACGCGCCTGGATGTAGCAGTCCACCATGGATATCCCAGCCTATGCCACACATAATCAAAAACCAGGTTTTTATATATATTTATTTATTTTTATTATTTAAGTATTTAGATTAATTAATAATTAATTCTATTTGATTTAGTTAATTTATTTAAATTAGGGTTAGAATATATGATTAGGATTAGGTTAATGACTAGGATTAGAATATTTTTCCGATTATTTCGATTATATCGATTTAATTATTTAATTACTCTAACTATCACAAATCACAAAAAACCCTAGAAAGTCATAATGCATTAGGGTTCGCTCAATCCCATTGGCCCTTGGCCAAATATTAGGATTTAAATTATTATTCGTTTCGACTAAATTTATTGGTCGCGATGATTAATAATCGGTTAATTTAATTAATCAAATCCTATAAATTAAAATAAAATTTATTTTGCTAAATGGTTTTAACCAAATCTATTGGTTACGATGATTAGCATACCTTTTAAAACTCGTTATTATTTATAATCGAATCTATCGATTATGAGGGATAACGATAAAATCAATAATTAAATATTAAAACACATCAATTTGCTAATGGTGATAATCGAACCAATCGATTAGAATAATTAGCGATCCTTTACTAATCTGTTAACTATGGTGATCGAATCTATTGATCATTGCGGTTAATAGTGCCATATCAAATCAGGGTTGTACGCCCGAATCTTAAAACACTAAACCACGATACTACAGATTCTCATCTCTTCAATTCTGCGATGTTCAAACTACGATAAGGTAATTCAAAATACCTTCGAACTTCGCATTTCAAAATAATTTCAAAACAACTTCAAATACAATCAAATTCTAATTCTAAGGCGTACAATCCTGTGCCCGAACTACGTAGACTCTGATCCTCCCTAAGGAGGTACGTAGGCACTTGGCAACAAGGCGAGTCCCCCTCTTCAAAATCTCAATCATGTCCTAAAATTCTGTTTGCCACATTTCTCCCTAATTCCTGCCATGCAACCCTAATCTTTGAATGTTAGCCTTTAGGAAAGGGCTGAGGGTGCCTAACACCTTCCCTCAGCCTGATTATAATAACTTACCCTCAATCTCTTATCTGCATAGGGTTTCCTATTCGCCCTTCAGAATAGGTGGCGACTCGAAAGCTGAAATTTTTAGGCAGGTTGCTACAGTAAGTTGACTAGTTTTTATGATTCAAATTGATGTAGAGATAAATTGAAAAGATAAGTATAATAAAATATGTGTTCAAACTCTTCAACTCTCCAATTTCATGTTATTCCAAGAAGAAAACTGTTGTGACATTATCGTCATGTGAGGCTAAATACATCACATCTTGCAATGTAACATGTCAAGATGTCTAGTTGCAATGTTTATTTGAAAGAGAAAAAAAAGAAATGGAACTCATCATGGTCAAGAAATAAACAATCAACCCTTCTAAAAATCCCAAAGTTCATGAGAGGGGCAATCACATGGAGACCTAGTTCTATTTTTTAGATATCAAGTAAGCAAGGGCAAAATCAAGTTGCAGATGTCTTAACCAATTCACAAGAAAATGAGAAAGGTGTTTAATGTATTTAACTTATAGACTACTATAAATTAGTAAGAGGGAATGTTGAAATATAGTTCAAATAAGTGACTTATATGTATTACTTGCATTGTAAATTACAAGTTAGTTATGATGTACTCCCTCCGTCCCAAATTATAAGAGAATTTTACTTTTTTGATTCATTGAATAATTATGTATCTGGTTATATGTAGACCAAATACATTAAAATACTCAATGAATCTAAAAAGTAAATTTCTCTTATAATTTGGGACGGAGGGAGTATTTGCCTCATTAGTGCTTGTAAATCAAATTCATGAAGTGTATAAGTAAGTGCAATGTGATGATTCATGATAAGTGGAGTGTATAATTGAAGTTCATTCTCACACACTTCATGCAGCTATATTACAAATTGTATCAAATATGTACATAATTAGTTTATAAAACAATCAAGTAAACCTAGTAGAAAGAAAATACTAACTTCGGTGAAACTTTCAAATAACTACTATATAGTAACATCACTGTCCATTGACTCCAACCATCATTTCTACTTACTACTAGCATATGATGTAGAAACTAAACTATAAGTGTAAAACTGAAATTAATAAAGGATTGGTGTTGAGGTAATTTCAGTGTTTGGCTTCTTGCAATGGATTAACCTGATCTGGCTCTTTAAATTCTCCAGTCAAGGGTGTGAATTGTGGTTCCACGCTCCGCCCAAGTATATCGGATGGATTAGCCATGTTAGGTGGAGACGAACGAATCAGTCCTGGTTGAGATGGATGTAATAATGGAGGAAAAGTCATTGGCATTTCTGTTAGAAACCCCGGTGCAGATGACGATGGAACATGTCGATGTTGAAGAATCTGAGAAAATATTCAATTGTATAAAAGTCAGTCAGGGACATATAGATAAAAGTAACCTCTTAATTCTCCGGTATGGAAATTCACTAAAACCGTACGTCTTTAGGAAGTAGCCGTTCCATATTAAAATCCACGTGCGAATTCACTGTTGCAAGTTTCATTGATAAAAACTGCCAAGAGGAAGAAAAAGGTGTCAACTTCAACCAGGAAACACAATATTATAACCGTCAAAGATGCTAAAAAGAAATTCTACTGGAACATATGCTGATATCACCAATGATGTCAAATAGCAGCAATAGTGGTGCTAGAGCGTAACAGAGTTTGAAAAAATAGCTATTGTTCTGTATCACGCTATTTAGTACTAAGTGTTCTAAAATAGAGCTATAGCAGCACTTAGCATTGTAGCGCAGATGGATTCGAAATATGATTTTATCCATACCTCAACTTGTTGCTGAAGAGACTGTACATAGTTTATGATTTCATCTAGCATCAATGCCTTGCCAGTGATCTGTAGACAGAAATAACTGTGTTATATCAAAAAAAAACAATACTCGAAATCCTCGTATGAATATATAAGGTAGTGAGACCTTCCGGTCTCAAATCTAAAATGTACCTTGCTACATCCAGGTACAAGATCTTGAAGAAACTTCATCCTTTCACTGATCTTTTCTCTCCTCACCTGCAGTTGAAATCCAAATAATTTCAAATCATGCATCCAAACAATTTTTTTCTCATCACATAAAACTTTTTATAGCATCTTACTCTCTCTGCAAGGCTATGACTGTTTGTCGCTTGACCACGGCGAGCCCTAACATGTACGTATCCCTCGTTAGGCAGATCAGAAGCTTGAGAACCCTGTTTAGCATTCTTCCCAGAATCCTTGGTTGTTGAAATTGGTTCCTTCTCTCCCTTCTGTCGACTCTTACAGTTGTCCTTTGCAGTTTCCCTAGGCAGCTCAATAGTTCGGGTGGCTTTGTCGCACTCACCATCCTAACACAAAATAAATAAAATAAAACAAACTCACGTGGACAAAAGGAAAATAGTACCGGCCACAGTTATCAATATCTTCCGATACATGCACGTTGTATCTATACAATACTAAACCCAATCGTTATAAATTATAGTGTATCTATTTAGGATTAGGATACTAATCTCATTTTGATGAACTCCGCTTCATTAATCACGATTTAATAACATATTTTTATCGGTAATGCATCTTTCATTCTTTCTATTCATATTAAGATTCGATTTACAATTCAGAAAACAGGTCTTCTCATTCACGATTCGAATCTCTATTTGATAAACATAGAATCATGTACACTAAAAAAAACTCAAAAGAACATACCTGCCTACTTCCTTTCCTTTTCTTTCGGTTTAGACCTTTAATAGACGGTTCTCCACTTGTACAATCCAACATTTGGGAACCATCATGGCTACCAACGGCAACACCATCATCACCCTCACCCCTTGATTCGACTCTATCAGCTTCATTACAAGACCCTCCAAGTGCTTGTTTCCCTTCCTCTGGAGACATTACAGGACAATCACTTCTTCCATCACTACCAAGATGCTCAATAGATTGAGGAACATGTAGAGCCATTGATTGAGGAACTCTACACGAGTTAACCGTATCTCCAAAACCCCCGGCACTTAAGCACGACATTCGTGCAGCATCAGTAAATCCAGAATCAGTTGGAAACTGAGACAAACTTTGAGGAAACATCTCACCACCCTTATTCATCACAGAACCAGCAAGGTTCCAGCCAAATCCTAGTGTTCTATCATCACTAAACCCATCTTTTCCCATTCCATTACTGTGGCCATTAACATCACAAAAACCAAAGCTTTCAGAATTGGATGCAAGGTCCAAAAAGTTAGGACCATATGAATCCACCATTGAATTAGAACATGAAGGAGAAAAACCCATCATAGAATTTTCCAAGGAAACCAAACCCACTGATGAATTTACAAGGTTACCACTCACAAACCTCCAATCCAAAGGACCCTTTTTTCCATCTACCTCAAACTCTTCTCTCTCACTCATTTCCTTAACATGTACTCTATACCAAAACCAAAGTATCCAATATTCAACCACTAGCTAAGAAATCAAAATCTCAAAACCAAACTGAACAAACGAGAAATACCCAACTCATGAAAAGTTGCACAAACACCAAAAAATTGAATTTTTATACATTTATTTCAAGTTTCCAAACAATGTAGTACTAGATGTCATGTCACACGAGTTTTGCAGCAGAGAGAGAAGAAGAAGAAGGTAAAAAAGGTAATTAAAATTGATGGGTGGAGAGAAAAAAAAAATGCGGTCAATGATGAAAAGAGAGCATTGAATTTGAATTGAGTATCATAAATAAATGGCTCCAATTTCAAAACTTAGGTCAGAATGTGCAGAAGGGGGAATAGTTAAGAGAAAAGGAAAAAAGAAGCAAAAGTGAGAAGAGAGAGAGAGATAGTACCTATTTGTGATTTGAAGCTACTTTTGGCACACTATTTCAAGGTTTTTAAAATGAAAATGTTGTTGATTTTGGGAACTCTCTTTCTGTTTTTCTTGCTATGGAACCTGCCATTTACTGCCACACGAGAGAGGGAGAGAGAGCACACAAGGCTGCATTTATACTTACCTTGTGTAAATGCCAAGAAGTAGATGGGTAGAATGAATTCGATGGTTTACTCTAAACTAATTTAACTAACTAGTTTTAGATATCAATTTCACACTAATGTTTAATAAGAAAATGGATTGTTTGTTTTTAATTGGCACAAATAAAGCTTCAAGGGAAATTTTGGAGAAAAATGTGTCTTGCATGCTGGCAATTTTGGGGACAGAAGTGATCACGCTAAGCGCTAAATTTTGGGTTTGGCGTGGATATGGCGGGTTGATGTGTATAAGTGGGAGCGCTTTTAGTGAGCTCTGACGGGGCTAAGCGCAGTCTGAAATTTTGAAAGTGTATAAATAGATAACAAATCATATTTTTTTAGGGGGTGACACAATTTTGAGAGAAAGGTTTCACCATTTTCAGTGTGTTTCAATTATAGAGAGAACGTCGTATTTTTGGAGGGTGTGAGGCTTAGAAATCAACAAGTGAGGGTGCCTCCTGAAGATTGAAAGTTGGATTCACGTCGATTGTTGAGACATCAAGGTTGAGTCTTATTCATCTTCTTTCTTCTCTTTGTATTTAGATACCATGAGTAGATAAACCCCTCTCTTATTGGGATTATATGTAAGTATACTATTTTAGTATGTATTTTTGTTAATCATGGCATTGTGTACAATCTATTTGTGAATATATATTGATGTTATCTTTGTTTTACCATTTATCATAATGGGTTTGGATAGTTATTGACAAGTACGGTTTGAAACTCGAATTAAGATAAACATCTATTAGATTCTAAACTCTAGACATAAATTTAGGCTAACATCACAGAGAGTATCGAATCTTAATGCTCATTATTATTTAATAAGTCGAGACACCGTCGATTAAACAATAAGATAGAAACCATTTAATGGGGCGAGACATCGTCGATTAAACGATTTAACTCTCATCAGATGCTTTTACATAATTGTTGTTGTGAGCGATTGGTGATGGTATTGATGAATGTTTAGATTGCGTACAATTGATTAGTAAAAATACATATTATCTAGATGGATGGAATCCAATCCTGAAAAGTTATCTTCTCTCTGAAACTTTAGTTTTCCGTTTTTATATTCTATACTTTATACATGTAAACAACTTACACACCCAAGCTTAGAAACATAGTGACAGTTGAACGACATTGATAGTGTACTATTCCCTGTGGAGACGATAAAATAAAATAATAAAAAATTACTTACTTTTGCTTGCTTTTTTATCGCAACAACACCCCTTAAGCACAAGGTTTTTATGAAAGGTGAAATTCCTTTAGACTATATACCGTTTGGGTATCCTGAGAATTTGAGTGATTTGTTGGTATGGTGTGTCAAATCAGACTGACTAAGCTCTGAATCCTCTATGTGAAGTCATAGTAAGCCTGGTTAATGAGACTCCAAGTCCCTCCAGCGAGGCATTGGGCCTTTGGAGTAGGATTTCTACCAAGCCCTTAGACAATACTTAAACTAAGTATCTTAGGTTATACTTCAGCCGCCTCTTAGGCGAGAATCATATGTTAGATCCCTCCTAAGGAAACTCCAAGTCTCTCAGACAATGAGTTTATATAGCCTATTTAAGGGGAAATCCTAGTCCCTTAGTCGAAGTTATATTGAGCCTCACTAATGAGACTGTAAGTCAATCATGTGAGGTGTTAGACCTCTCGATTAGGACTTCTATTAAGCCCTCATACAAGATTTCTCTTATGCTACACTTCAGTCGCGTATCTTGGGCGAGATTCATATGTTTGATCCCACCCGAGGAAACTTTAACTCCCTCAGGTGAGAAGTTTATATAACTTGTTTAATGGGAAATCTAAGTCCTTTAGGCAAAGTTATATTGAGCCTTGATGATGAGACTATGATTTCCTTAGGCAAGGCGTTGGACCTTTCGAATGGGACTTCAATCAAGCCCTCATACAAGACTTTAAACTAAGTTTCTTAGGCTAGACTTCAGTCGCGCCTCTTGGGCGAAATTCATATGTTGCATCCTGCTTGAGGAAACTTCAAGTCCCTAATGCGGGGAGTTTAGATAGCTTATTATATTACCCTGAAGGGCGAAAATGATCTTTCTCAGGAAGTTCAACATACAAAATATTTCCATAAGAGGCATCAAGGATCAACGGCATGAAGTCTAGCATACAAAATATTGCCTTAAGAGGCGACAAGGATCTTCGCCTTGAAGTCCAACACACAAAATATTGTCTCAAGAGGTGGAAAAAGTCTTTTCCATGAAGTCCAAGATACAAAATATTACCTTAAGAGGCGGCATAGATCTTCACCATGAAGGCTAGCATACAAAATATTGCCTTAAGAGGCATAAAGAATCATTGTCTTGAAGTCTAACATACAAAATTTTGCCTTAAGATATGACAAGGATCTTCGTCCTGAAGTCCATCATACAAAATATTACCTTAAGAAGCGGAAAGGATATACGCCATGAAGTCTATCACACAAAATGTTGTCTTAAGAGGCAGAAAGGATCTTCACCATCAAGTCTATAGCATACAAAATATAAGAAAATTTTCTTACTGCTCAAAAACATTCAATAAATTAATCATAGGTAGATGATTATGTCTCTTACGGAATTGCATCAATATAGATATAATAATATTTAAGACAATGAGTGTTCCAAGTTCTAGACAACAGTCGGTCATCTAGTTCCTATAGCCTGTATGCCCCATCGGGGAGCTTTCAGAATATGTGATATGGTCATTCCCAATTGGGTTGTAGCATTCTTTGTTATGCCGACATAACTACTTTTCTTTAATACCAGGTTACTTTCTCATATTTACTTGGGCATAACTTTTGAGTTGAACCTTCTAGAGGCTCTATGCTTGGCAGAAAATTCTCAGATACAGGTGACCTTTCTTAATTAGTCGACCAAATATGCAACATATTCTAATCCCGCATGGTTCATATCTTGTTTTACTGGGTGTTGCCACGAGGGTGTGTCAAACTTTACGGACAACATAACGTCTGCTCCATTAACCATGATGAACGCAGTTTCCTTGGTAGTAGATAGGGGTTTATGTGATATGACCATAATATTTCATGGAGGAGTTCTGCCCTTAGGCCTTTGACATCGTCGATCTTCTTCTTAAGCCCCTTCAAAATCACTATGTTTGCCAATTCAGCTTGTCCATTGGCTTGAGGGTGGACATTAGATACGAACTTTTTTTGTACCCTCAATTTTCAACAAAATCCAGTGATTGTGTCACTGGGGTCCCGTTGTTTGAGACAATGATAAAGTCTGAACCTGTACATGATTATGTGCTAGTAGAAGCGTTGAAATCTTCCAGCTATGATCTTGGCAAGAGTTTCTACCTCTACCCACTTTATGAAGTAATCTACTCCAAAAATCAAGAATTTTAATTGGCCTGACACAGGGGGAAAAGCCTAATATGTTCACCCCCAATGGTAGAAAGGCCAAAGTGACTTAATTGAATGAAGAAGTTCAGTCCGGGTGTGATGAAGGTCAGCGTGTCTATAAAATTAGTCAGACTTTTCAATAAAAGTGATGTTATCCTTCATCAGAGTAGGCTAATAGTATCTTGACCTAAGTATTTTATAAGAGAAAGCCTTTTCACCGATATGACTGTTGCAGACTCTTTTGTGAACTTTGGCGAGTACCAGGATGGTTTCATACTTTCCCTGACATCACAACATTGGAGAGGCTCTCTCCATTATATAAAGTTTTCATGCAAGAAGGGTGTATTTGACGGTTTGTTTTTGGACTTTCCTTGCTTCTCCTTCATCCAGTGGGAGTTCATCTTCCTACAGGTACCGCAATATAGACAACATCCAAATGGGATCCAGACTAACTTTTGGGGAGTAAACTTCACCTGCCTCAATGTTAGGGGCGACAAGAGTCTCTTGGATCACTATTTATTTAAACCAAGTTGTTTTCGAACTAGCGATCTTGGAAAGAAGTCTAATATGAAAATCTATTCACGGGGAACATATTTTACTTCAAATGATGTAAAACGAGAGGATATACTTTGTACAGTGGGTAGATATTTTATCAGTTGGGGTTCTTTAACCTGTATTGTACAAAGACATGGTTAGCAACTAATTAGGAATCGTTATTGGCTTTCAATTGGGAGGCTCTCATTTCTAGGGCAACGACCATGTTGACAATGAAAGCTTCATACAATGTTTGATTGTTAATAACCTTGAACTCAAACTTCAGTGCTTCCTTGATCAATATGTTTCCAAACCCTTCCAATATTATTCTCGTGTCGCTCCCCTTCATGTGTTAGGCACCATCAACTGATAATGTCCAGTCTATGGACGTCTCCTCGTTTGTGGGCGAGCTAAATTATGCCACAAATTTTTCCAAAGCATGGGATTCGATGCTTTATCTCAGGATGTACTAGATATCGTACTCTAAGAGTTTTATCACATATGACACCTTATTCTCGCTAAATCTGGATTTTTCAATGCCTGTCGAACATGATTTTCACTAGGATCTTATAACCTTGGGAATAGGGCCACAACTTTCTCTCTGTGATAATGACAACCAATGATAGCTCCTTAATATATTAATATTGTGTTTCGGGGCCTTTGAACACCATGCTTATGAAATACACATGCCTTCTTGCTTTATGCGTCTCCTTGAGGTGTACTAAGGTCATCGCCCAGTTTGTGACTAAGAAGTAAAGTAGTATTGGTGATTCTTCTCTCGGGTGAGTGAGAATCTGCGGCGATGTAAAGAAGGATTTTACCTTTGAGAAAGCATCATTGCATTTTATGGTCCACTCGAACCTTTCTTTCTTCTTTATGGAGGCAAAGAAAATGAAATATTTGTCGCCCGCACATGAGAGGAAGTGAGATAGGGAGGTGAGGTAAAATTCTCCTCGTCTACGGGCAAGCTAAATTCTGCCACAAAATTTTCCAGAGCCTGGGATTCGATGCTTTATCTCGGGATGTACTAGATATCATTCTCGGAGAGTTCTACCACCCAAGACACCATTATTCTCGCCAAATCTGGATTTTTCAATGCATGTTGAACATGATAGTTTGTTTTCACGAGGATCTTGTGACCCTAGAAATAGGGCCGCAACTTTCTACCTATGACAACAACAACCAATATTAGCTTATCAATCTTTTGATATCGTGTTTCGACCCCTCTGAACACCTTGCTTGCGAAATTTGTAACACCCTAAAATAATTAGATTATTTATTTAATTATTTGATTGAATTATGGTGCGTGATTGGGAGTATTGTGATTTAATTGTAAGTATTATATGAAGTTTTGAGGAATATGATGTACGATGTGATGCAATGTGTAGTATAGTGAGAGATAAGAGTATATTGGGTGTTGTTAATAATTTTTAAACAATTGGAGTAATTATTTAGCATTTGTATAAGTACTGAGAGTTTTTTAGAATTAATAATTTTAGAATAAAATAAGATATAATAGTTAGATTATTATTATTATTTTTTAAGTTATGAAATAAAGATGAGTTGGTGTAGAGATTATAAGGGTATTATGGTAATTGCAAGAGGATAAGTGAGGGTAAGATGGGGAGAACCATATTAGGGGTCCAAGGGACAAGTTTGACATAAGGGAAATAGGGATTTGAGAGAACGTGTTATTTTGGAACGATCGTAAAAGTGAGAAAACACTTGAAGGGAGCTAGGGCATAGAGAACCAAGAGGATATTTTCGTAGAATTCAACGTAATGCGGGAAAGAGAACCAATTGCTAGCTACAATCTAAGGTAAGGAGGTTATCTAGATTATTATAATTAGTTTAAGGTTTAGATAGTAGTGGGTTTGTGTGGGGTTTTTGAATTTGATGATAATCATGTTGAATGTGCATGAATTGATCTTTATAGTTGAATAAAATTGATATGATGTTTTGTTTGGATACATGTTGTCTTGTAATTGCTGAAAATTCTGTGATTGAACTGTTTTTATATTGATCAAAAATTGGTATTTTGGGATTTTGGAAAATAATCCTGTAGCAGATAAAAAATGCAGATTTTGAGACTTTTTCAGTGATGTAACCGATTACATGGTTGACGTAACTGGTTACATGTGTAAAGAAAAGGGGGGAAACACAATTTTTGGGCAATTTTGGGTGATGTGACCGGTTACATGATTGAGGTAACCGGTTACATCAAAGAAAAATGGGGTACTTTTGCTTTTGGAACTGATGTAACCGGTTACATGAATGATGCATTACATCACTGTGTTGGCAGATTTTTTTCTAAACTTCGAAAATCCATAACTTTTGACTCGGGTGTCCGTTTGACGTGCCGTTTGAACCCACGGAAAGCTAAAAAAAATTCTATAACATGAAAATAATTTTCAATACAGTAGATAATTAATTTATGGAGGCCTATGTCTTTTGTATGGAATTAGTCTTGTATGTTCGTTTTGTCTCGTGCTACGAAGTGTTTGACGTTACTATGAGGATATTATGTTGTATTGTAATGTGTTTGATAATTGTAAAAGTATTTGATGCTATTACGACAGAATATGAGGTATTATGAATTATGTGGTGATATTATGATGATTATATGGATGATGATGCATTTTAACTAGCCATGGTCATGTTATATTGTGTTGTTACGCATCATGCATTCATAGTATATGTTGATGGGACTTATGTCCAGTGATGTTCATAGGACGTTGGTCCAGTGATGGCTTAATCCCATAGTGTGGATTGGGTGTATTTTGTGAAGTACTCCGGTTCCAAGCGGGAATCGATCCTATTGGTGGGGATCTTTGGAGAATGACTAAGTCATCAGTGAAATTTTGGTACCACATGCATGAGTCTATGTTGATACATTGCATCCTATGTGGCATTGCATATTTGATGAGATGAATGAATGATTGATGAAGTTGTAAATTAGATGATGTTGTGTTTGTGTTGTGAAGTGAATGTTTTGTTATGAATAATATAATAATATAATGATGAGGTAATTGAGATGATATTAATGTGATATGTGATATGTGATTTAAATGAAGATACTGTTCTACCTACTATATTTATCCCTTACATCTTTTATAATGATTGTGATTTTCACCCTTTCTGTTTGAATGTTACCTCCACGTGGGTAATATGCAGGTGATCAGAAATAAATGTAGAAGCTCGAGGATAACTTTATGGAGTCTTTTAGTCGCTTTATTTTAATAAAGAGGGTCTTGCTATGATACGTAACATCGGGGTCTTGGGATTCGTTTGGATTTGAACTATATGTTCTTTGTTGGCATGATATATGAGATACTTTATTTTGTTTTAAGTTGTTTCTAAGCATGGCTTATGAATTATGAAGTGTGATGATGTTTTTATCGGGAGTATTAAATAATGATGTTTTGAGACTATAATTTTGTTGCGATATTGAAGTTATTGATGATATTTTCAACGAGTCAATGTTTTGATTTTGTGAACCCGTGTTACGGAGCATGATGTCTTATTATGATGTTTTACATGAATATGTGACCCTTGTTGGTGATTCGTGATTGAATATTTATTATTTATTCGCAAAAATTTCTTAGGGTTTAGAAGGGTGTTACAAAATTCACATGCCTTTCTGCTTTATCCGACTCTTTGAGGTGTAGTGAGTTCATCGTATGATCTGTAACTAAGAGGTAGAGGAGTACTGGTGATTCATCTCTTGAGTGAGTGATAATTTGAGGCGATGTAAAGAAGGCTTTTACCTTTGAGAAAACACCATCGCATTCTGCGGTCTACTTTGTTAGAACAAGATTTGTTCTGATCAATATTCTTAGTTTTGATGATAACAAGGATATGAATTTTGTGTGAGATAATGTGGTACTCTAATACATTGCAATTTCCATTTCAGGAAATATATAAAGAGTATGCACAAATCAGCGCTCAGAAGCTATGTCTCAGAAGGTTCAGCATGCAACATCAGAACATGGTCTGGCAAGACATCAGAAGATGGTCAAGGCAGAATCAGAACATGGGTCTATGGAAGCATCAGAAGAACTTGAGGTCAGAAGCAGAAGCACTGAAGTTCTCATGGTATCACGCTCAGAAGCACTTCAAGGTCAGAAGACAAGAAGATGCTATGCACCAAGCTGTTTGACTCTGATGATATTCAAATATTTTATTCAAACATCAGATCAGAAGAAAGTACAGGTGGCAGGCTACGCTGACTGACAAAAGGAACGTTGGAAGCTATTAAAGGCAACGTCAGTAGACACAGCATGAACAAGGCTCGAGGTAGTTGACAAAAGCGTGAAACATTAAATGCAAAGCTGTACGGAACACGCAAAGCATTAAATGCGTTCAACGGTCATCTTCTCAAACGCCTATAAATATGAAGTTCTGATGAGAAGCAAGGTCAACAACTCTGAATCAAATTCTGTGAATATTAACTTGCTGAAACGCTGTTCAATTCAAAGCTCAGAATCTTCATCTTCATCAAAGCTCACTACATTGCTGTTGTAATATATTAGTGAGATTAAGCTTAACCGTTAAGAGAAATATCACTGTTGTGATTATAGCTTTTTAAGAAGCATTGTAAAACTCTTATTTGATTACATTAATTTGTAAGTAACTAGAGTGATCAAGTGTTGATCAGGATACTCTAGGAAGTCTTAGCTTGTGTCTAAGCAGTTGTAATTAGAGTGATCACGTGGTGGTCAGGATACTCTAAGAAAGTCTTAGCCTGTGTCTAAGTAGTTGTTCCTGGAGTGATCAGGTTGTGATCAGGATACTCTAGAAGACTTAGTCGCAGACTAAGTGGAAAACCATTGTAATCTGTTGCGATTAGTGGATTAAATCCTCAGGTGAGGTAAATCACTCCGTGGGGGTGGACTGGAGTAGTTTAGTTAACAACGAACCAGGATAAAAATAACTGTGCATATTGTTTTTATCGTTCAAGTTTTTAGACTACACTTATTCAAACCCCCCCTTTCTAAGTGTTTTTCTATCCTTCAATTGGCATCAGAGCGCCGGTTCTAAGGTGCAAGCACTTAACCGTGTTTAGAAAAGATTCAGGAAGAGAAAAACGCTTCAGTAAAAGATGGCTGGTAAAGATCCATCAAATCCAACTGCATCTACATCTGGCTCTGCTGAGCAATACAATGGTAACAATGGTTATACTAGACCACCAATATTCGATGGTGAAAACTTTGAATATTGGAAAGATAAACTGGAAAGTTACTTTCTTGGTCTAGATGCTGATCTATGGGATCTTCTGCTGGATGGTTACAAACATCCTGTTAAAGCTACTGGTGTAAGGCTCACAAGAAGCGAAATGACTGATGATCAAAAGAAAGATTTCAAGAATCATCACAAATGCAGGACTGTTTTGCTGAATGCTATCTCTCATGCTGAGTATGAGAAGATATCTAACAAGGAAACGGCCCATGACATATATGAGTCCTTGAAGATGACTCATGAAGGAAATGCTCAAGTCAAGGAGACCAAAGCTCTTGCACTAATCCAGAAGTATGAAGCCTTCAAGATGGAGGATGATGAAGACATTGAAAAGATGTTTTCAAGATTTCAAACTCTGACTGCTGGATTGAGAGTTCTGGATAAAGGCTACACCAAGGCTGATCATGTAAAGAAGATTATCAGAAGCTTACCCAGAAGATGGGGCCCAATGGTGACTGCATTCAAGATTGCGAAGAATCTGAATGAAGTTTCTTTGGAAGAGCTTATCAGTGCCTTGAGAAGCCATGAAATTGAGCTGGACGCAAACGAGCCTCAGAAGAAAGGTAAGTCTATTGCATTAAAATTTAATATTAAAGAATGCACTAACGCTTTTCAGGCTAGAGAAGAAGATCCTGAAGAATCTGAATCTAAAGAAGAAGATGAACTGTCCATGATCTCCAGAAGGGTGAACCAACTCTGGAAGAGCAAGCAAAGGAAGTTCAGAGGCTTCAGAAGTTCAAAGAAATTTGAACATGGAGAATCTTCTGGTGACAGAAGATCTGACAAGAAGAAGGCTGTCTGCTATGAGTGTAATGAGCCTGGACATTACAAGAATGAGTGTCCGAAACTTCAGAAGGAGAATCCCAAGAAGAAGTTTCATAAGAAGAAAGGTCTTATGGCAACATGGGATGATTCTGAATCAGAATCAGGATCAGACTCTAAAGGAGAGCAGGCAAACTTTGCGCTGATGGCGACAGAAGATGATGGATCAGAATCTACATCAGAATCAGATTCTGAAGAGGTGTTTTCTGAACTATCTAGAGAAGAGTTAGTTTCCAGTCTAACAGAACTTCTTGAATTAAAAGCTCATCTCAGTATCAAATACAAAAAGCTGAAAAAGCAATTTGAATTTGAAACTAAGAAGCTTGAGTTGGAAAATTCTGAATTAAAAGAAAAAGTTTTAAAATTATCCAATAATGTTGGATCTCCTTCTGATTCAGAAAAATCCACTCCCAGTCTGAATCATATTCTGAAAGAATATGATTTAAGTTTCAGGAAGTTCTTATCTAGAAGTATTGGCAGAAGTCAGCTAGCTTCTATGATATATGCTGTGTCTGGAAACAAGAGAGTTGGCATTGGTTATGAGGGTGAAATCCCATACAAGCTTGAATCTGTGGATGATATGAAAATATCATACAAGCCTCTGTATAACCAATTTAAATTTGGCCACTCCCATGATATTAAGCACACATCACATGCACAAAGTTTTCACATAACACACACAAAGAAGCATGTGACACAACCTAAGAAATATCATGGAACTCAGAATAAGAAATATCATGCTGTTCCTCCTGCTAAATATTTTGCTAAACCCAAGTTCAATCAGAACTTGAGGAGAACTAACAAGAAAGGACCCAAGAAATTGTGGGTACCTAAGGAGAAGATAATTTCTGTTGCAGATATCCTTGGCGGCAAAAAGGACAGAAAGCAAAATGTCATGGTACCTGGACTCTGGGTGCTCGCGACACATGACGGGAAGAAGGTCTACATTCCAAGACCTGGTGCTTAAACCAGGTGGAGAAGTCAAGTTTGGAGGAGATCAGAAGGGCAAAATCATTGGCTCTGGAACCATAAGTCTTGGTAACTCTCCTTCCATAACTAATGTACTTCTTGTAGAAGGATTAACGCATAACTTATTGTCCATAAGTCAATTAAGTGACAATGGTTATGATATAATCTTCAATCAAAAGTCTTGCAAGGCTGTAAGTCAGAAGGATGGCTCAATCCTATTTACAGGCAAGAGGAAGAACAACATTTATAAGATTGATCTTTCTGATCTTGAGAAGCAGAAGGTGACTTGTCTTATGTCTGTTTCTGAAGAGCAATGGGTCTGGCACAGAAGATTAGGACATGCTAGTTTGAGAAAGATTTCTCAGATTAACAAACTAAATCTGGTCAGAGGACTCCCAAATCTGAAATACAAATCAGATGCTCTTTGTGAAGCATGTCAGAAGGGCAAGTTCTCCAGACCTGCATTCAAGTCTAAGAATGTTGTTTCTACCTCAAGGCCATTAGAACTCTTGCACATTGATCTGTTTGGCCCAGTCAAAACAGCATCTGTCAGAGGGAAGAAATATGGATTAGTCATCGTTGATGATTATAGCCGCTGGACATGGGTAAAGTTCTTGAAACACAAGGATGAGTCTCATTCAGTGTTCTTTGAATTCTGCACTCAGATCCAATCTGAGAAAGAGTGTAAAATCATAAAGGTCAGAAGTGATCATGGTGGTGAATTTGAGAACAAATTCTTTGAGGAGTTCTTCAAAGAAAATGGTATTGCCCATGATTTCTCTTGTCCTAGAACTCCACAGCAAAATGGAGTTGTAGAGCGAAAGAATAGGACTCTACAAGAAATGGCCAGAACCATGATCAATGAAACCAATATGGCTAAGCATTTCTGGGCAGAAGCAATTAACACTGCATGTTATATTCAGAATAGAATCTCTATCAGACCTATTCTAAATAAGACTCCTTATGAATTGTGGAAGAACAGAAAGCCCAACATTTCATATTTCCATCCTTTTGGATGTGTATGTTTTATTCTGAATACTAAAGATCATCTTGGTAAGTTTGATTCTAAAGCATAAAAGTGTTTCCTTCTTGGATATTCTGAACGCTCTAAAGGCTACAGAGTATACAATACTGAAACATTGATTGTAGAAGAATCAATCAATATCAGGTTTGATGATAAGCTTGGTCTGGAAAAACCAAAGCAGTTTGAGAATTTTGCAGATTTTGATATTGATATATTAGAAGCAGTAGAATCAAGAAGCAAAGCTGCAGAAGCTGGCAGTCTCAGAAGCAATGGATCAGAAGATCAAGTTGCTGCATCTTTAGAGAATCTTAGAATTTCTGAAGAACCTACAGTCAGAAGATCACCTAGACTTGCTTCAGCTCATTCAAAAGATGTGATCCTTGGGAAGAAAGATGATCCTATCAGAACCAGATCATTTCTTAAGAATGACAATCAGAAGCAGTGATCAGAATCAGAAGACGTAAAGTCTATTCATATTTTACAGCTGTCATCCATTATCTAATGGTGAACACGTGTCTGTGCAGTTAGTACAAAGCGTGCAGTTGAAAAGACGCCGACCTAGGTAACTGTGTTAAATCATTTCATTTACCATGTTCTCTCTCCTAATGTCATTTCTCATTAAATGCATATTGATTTCTTTATTTTCACATCTTTTAAATAACCCGCTTCATTTTCATTCCCTCTTTTTTTTCTCTTTCTCTCTCTCTTGTGCATCCCCTTCGTTGCATTTTTTTTTTAACCCTAGTTTTTGATTTGATCTCAAAGCATCATCATCATGAACTCATCTTCCTGTTCATCGAACTCAAAAGAAAGGCTCACCTCTACACAGATCCTTCTCAGCAAATATGAGTATGCTCCATTGAAAACATGCTTAATACCCACGAAAGAACTGGAAGTTCTATGTGAATCTGTTGTGGATATCAACAACCTAAAAGCAAATGGCTTTAAGTGTGATGCAAGAATCTTTGAGCAAGGATGGTCTAAGTATCTTGATAGATTGGTTGGTCCAATTTATCCTGAACTTGTGAAGGATTTCTGGGTACATGCAACGGTTACCCCAACTGCCATCATTTCATTCTTGCTAGGGCATGAAGTGGTTATCACTGAAAAGCTCATCAGGAAGCTGTACAATCTGAATGATGAAGAAGGCTGGACTGGTTTTCGACATGCATCAGTTGATTGGTCTAAAGTTGAACAACAAATCTCTCAGACTTTTGGAATTGACTCTAACAACACAGGCACCTTAAGGCCGTTTTATAAAGTATGGGCTGAGATTATTCTGGGTTCCCTTCACCATAGAAAGAGGATGCTCTCCTCCTCCTACATCAGTCCAGATCACAAGTATACTCTTTTCTGCATTGGCAAAAAGACTGAGATCAACATCTCCCATATTTTGTTTGAGAATCTGAAGACTTCTATCTTTGAGTCAAGAGAAGGCGAAAGGGCGAGGTACCCTCATATTTCAAGAACGACTATTCCTTTTGGAAGAATGATTTCAGACATTCTGATTGAAAGCAAAGTGCTGGACTCCATCAGAAAACTCAATGCGTCTCATTTTCTTGGAGTAGTTCAAGGTCCTATTTTCAATGGCGTGGATTTGTTCAGACTGGAACTCATTCGAAATGTACCTTCTGTGTGCACAAGCTTTCCTGACATTCTGTCAAGAAGAGTTGCTGTTGAAGGTTTTGCATCTTTGTTTCAAAAAGAACTGCATCAGGTTGTCAAGCTTTTCCTGGAAGATTGTGTTAGGAATCAATCAGATATTGATCCTGCTTGGATCCGTGGCAGAGTACTTCCGTCCAAGGCTGATCTTCTGAAGAAGGATCAGAAGGAACTAAAGGCTAGGCTAAAAAGAAAAGCCCAAGAAGATAAGGCTAAGAAAGCCAAGAAGTTGAGAGTCACCTATGATCCTGACAAGGTGGACTCTGAAGAACGAAGAGATAAAAGGATCAGAGATTCCTTTCGCAGAACCAGATCTTCTTCTTCTGTACAAACCTCCAGGCAGGTTTTTACTCCACCTCCTTCTGTCCCTAAACCATCTTTCCAATCACCTCCATCTGAACCAAAAGTAAACTTCACCTTACCTAATCCTTCTCCATCATCATTCTCCTCTCCCATTCTAAACCCCACACCTTTAAGTATTCTTCCCCCAACTCCTTCTGATAAATCTTTCTCACAAATTCCCTTTACAAATACTCCATCCTCTTCTCAATCTATCATGTCTGATGTTCCATCTTCATCAATCATTCTCTCAGATATCCCCTCTTCCTCATCCACCGCACCTCCACCTTCTATATCCCATCCCTTACCTACCAGAAAATCCAAACCTTACTGTCTTCTCTACCCTGACTATAAATTCACCTTCAATCCGCCTGAACCTGAACCCTATACCTACCTGGAACTTTTCAGACATGAGGTGATTAGCAGTCTAGACCTTCTGAAGGATGCATTTCTAAATGGTCTGGATGATGTTTCTACAAGAAATCTCTGGAGAAGATTTCGCAAGGATTTTCAAGTAGAAGCAATGGGAGTACAGAAAAGACTAGTGGCTGCTGCTCCTGGTTACCCTGGTTACCTTCTGGAGGGTGATAATGGTATATACTACCATCCTCTCAGAAATTGTGTTGCTGCCGAGGAGAAGCCCTTTGTGGATGAATTGGAAGTAGCAAGACTTGCTGCTGCAATGGAAGCTAACCCTTGCAGGGAAATTGTGGTCTGGATACCTCAATATCCTGTTCTACTTGGGGATTTCAAGACCCTCTTTGACTTTCTGCGGGAAAACCCTTCTAAGAAAGACCCAAGCTTGGTCATTCCAGAAGTTGTTGACCCACCAGAAGTTAAAGGTCCTTCTGCTCCCAGGAATCTTGCTGCCATTCTTCAGGCACTTGAGAATGGAGATTCGGAAATTCCTGCTGCAGAATATGGAGATGCTTCTATGCAAGAAGCAGATGTAGAAGATCATGTTGCTGAATCAGTTCCTGTTGAGGAAATCCCTGCAAATGATCTATCTATGGAAGCTACAGGTCACAATGCTATTCCTGTGGTTAGAAGCGGTGAAGCTTCTTCTGATGAATCTTCTCGTCTTGCAAGGACTCTGGAAGATATTCAGAAGAAACAGGATGAGTTTAGAGCTTTCATGGAGAGGCAAGAAGGATACAACAATGGGGTTCAAGAGATGCTGGCCAAGATCTTGTCAAGGCTAGGGTCGTCTTAGATTGAGTCTGTGTTGTTTTGTTTTTGTTTTTGCTGCATCTGTTTTTGCTGCATCTTCGTGTACTTCTGTACCTGCTGTTTGAACTTCAATGAAATCATCCTTTTTCCTCCGTGTGTTTCTTTTTGTTTGTATCTGAATCTTTTCTGTTTTTTTGATGATATGACAAAAAGGGGGAGAAATATGTGATAAATGATTTGATTTAATCAGTTGCTTTACTAACAGAAGCTGCAAGCTTCATATGTTTTTAAGTTGTGCTGTTGCAGGAATCGAAGATTCAAGACCAACATGAGAAGCAACAAGATGATGAATCAAGCTCTTGGATTCTTGAAGCAAGCTGAGTGCTAGGAAGCTTTAGAATCAGAAGCAAGAAGCAAGAATGATCAGAAATTCTGATAATAGAATATGATCCAAATCATTGTCTATTTGCTCTGATACATTGTCTATTGGATCTGATATATTCTATGTGGCTTATATGGCTCTGATACATATT
The DNA here is from genome assembly GCF_029867415.1 of Vicia villosa. Taxonomy (NCBI): domain Eukaryota; kingdom Viridiplantae; phylum Streptophyta; class Magnoliopsida; order Fabales; family Fabaceae; genus Vicia; species Vicia villosa. The sequence continues at coordinate 132,176 of NW_026706350.1, read as the reverse complement.
TTGTGTTCTGATACACATCTTATGTTCTAACTCATTCATGCTGACTTTTGTCGTTTATTTTTGTTCTGTAACATTTCAGGATGTAGAGATGCTCTGATGATGCTCTGGTACATTCAACAATGTTCTGATACAATCTAGCATGAAGTGATGTGAGAAGAAATTCAAAGCTCTGAAGCTATCCGAGGGAAGCAGAAATCAGAAGCTGTGAATGTTCTAAAGATCCAGAAAACTCAAGTTCTGAAGCTGTCCTAAATGGAAGCATGAATCAGAAGCTGTGAATGTTCTGAAGATCAAAGAAATTCGAGTTCTGAAGCTGTCCTAAATGGAAGCATGAATCAGAAGCTGTGAATGTTCTGAAGATCAAAGAAATTCAAGTTCTGAAGCTGTCCTAAATGGAAGCAGGAATCAGAAGCTGTGAGTGTTCTAGGGATCTAAAGAAATTCAAGTTCTGAAGCTGTCCAATGGAAGCAGAAGTCAGAAGCTATGAATTATCAGAAGCAGAAGCTTATGTGATCGTCTCTACCGAAATAATCAGGGAAGTCTTTTATTATTAAAGTTCTTCGAGTATTTATTTCAGGGGGAGATTATTCATCTCAGGGGGAGATTGTTAATCTCAGGGGGAGACATATTCACATGCTTATGCTATAGCTGTGTAATTTGTCTTTAGCCGTCTGCTCTTTCTGATCGCAAATTCATATCATTTATATATGTTTTTGTCATCATCAAAAAGGGGGAGATTGTTAGAACAAGATTTGTTCTGATCAATATTCTTAGTTTTGATGATAACAAGGATATGAATTTTGTGTGAGATAATGTGGTACTCTAATACATTGCAATTTCCATTTCAGGAAATATATAAAGAGTATGCACAAATCAGTGCTCAGAAGCTGTGTCTCAGAAGGTTCAGCATGCAACATCAGAACATGGTCTGGCAAGACATCAGAACATGGTCAAGGCAGAATCAGAACATGGGTCTATGGAAGCATCAGAAGAACTTGAGGTCAGAAGCAGAAGCACTGAAGTTCTCATGGTATCACGCTCAGAAGCACTTCAAGGTCAAAAGACAAGAAGATGCTATGCACCAAGCTGTTTGACTCTGATGATATTCAAATATTTTATTCAAACATCAGATCAGAAGAAAGTACAGGTGGCAGGCTACGCTGACTGACAAAAGGAACGTTGGAAGCTATTAAAGGCAACGTCAGTAGACACAGCGTGAACAAGGCTCGAGGTAGTTGACAAAAGCGTGAAACATTAAATGCAAAGCTGTACGGAACACGCAAAGCATTAAATGCGTTCAACGGTCATCTTCTCAAACGCCTATAAATATGAAGTTCTGATGAGAAGCAAGGTCAACAACTCTGAAATTCTGTGAATATTAACTTGCTGAAACGCTGTTCAATTCAAAGCTCAGAATCTTCATCTTCATCAAAGCTCACTACATTGCTGTTGTAATATATTAGTGAGATTAAGCTTAACCGTTAAGAGAAATATCACTGTTGTGATTATTGCTTTTTAAGAAGCATTGTAAAACTCTTATTTGATTACATTAATTTGTAAGTAACTAGAGTGATCAAGTGTTGATCAGGATACTCTAGGAAGTCTTAGCTTGTGTCTAAGCAGTTGTAATTAGAGTGATCACGTGGTGGTCAGGATACTCTAAGAAAGTCTTAGCCTGTGTCTAAGTAGTTGTTCCTGGAGTGATCAGGTTGTGATCAGGATACTCTAGAAGACTTAGTCGCAGACTAAGTGGAAAACCATTGTAATCTGTTGCGATTAGTGGATTAAATCCTCAGGTGAGGTAAATCACTCCGTGGGGGTGGACTGGAGTAGTTTAGTTAACAACGAACCAGGATAAAAATAACTGTGCATATTGTTTTTATCGTTCAAGTTTTTAGACTACACTTATTCAAACCCCTCCTTTCTAAGTGTTTTTCTATCCTTCATACTTGAACCTTTCTTTTTTAGGGGGGCAAAGAAAAGTAAAGCTTTGTCACCAGCACATGAGAGGAGGCGAGATAGGGCGGTGAGGCAAAATTCTCCTCGTTTATGGGCGAGCTATTCTGCCCCAAAATTTTCCACAGCATGGGATTCGATGCTTTATCTTTGGATGTACTAGATATCATATTCTAAGAGTTCTACCACCAATGACACCATTATTATCTCCAAATTTGGCTTTTTCAATACCTGTCAAACATGATAGTTGGTTTTCACGAGGATCTTGTGACCCTGGAAATATGGCCGCAACTTTTTTCGTTGTGACAATGATAGCCAATACTAGCTTCTCAATCTTTTGATATCGTGTTTCGGCCCTTTTGAACACCTTGCTTATGAAATACATATGTCTTTCTGGTTTATCCGTCTCCTTGACGTGCATTGAGCTCATAACTTGATTTGTGAGTAAGAGGTAGAGGGGTAGTGGTGATTCCTCTCTTAAGAGAGTGAGAATTTGGGGCGATGTAAAGAACGCTTTTACCTTTGAGAAAGCCTCATCGCGTTCTGCGGTTCACTCGAACCTTTGTTTCTTCTTTAAGGGGTAAAAAAAGGAAAGCTTTGCCGTCCGCACATGAAAGGAAGTGAGATAGGGCGGTGAGGCAGCGTGTAAGCTGTTGCACTTCCTTTATGTTATATTTCCCAACTGACTGCAGGACATCCTCAATGTTTGCATTGTGACTGTGCCCTTCTGTGGTTTTCACTATCATGTCATCGACATAGACCTCTAGGTTCTGCCATATATGGTACCAGAGTCGGCCCAATCAAACTGGAGGCCCGTTCTAATTTAAAAAATAAGCTCAAATTAAAAAAATACAATTATAATAATTGAAAAGGACACATAAAAAATATACTATTATATATTAATAAAAAAATTAATTATAATTGTTTTGACTTTAATCAATCTCATTATTTTTAATGTATTGAGTTTTTATCATAACATTTTTTTGATTTGTAAAATTTTTTAAAAACTTTTTTTTTTGTTTATTGATATTAACGTAAAAAAATTTAACTTTTCAAAGCTTAGGGATCCTTCAAATTTTGGGGCTTGTGCTGTAGATCCTGCTCCTCCTACATAGGGTCGGGTTTGTATGGTACGAGAACACAACGTCTGTGAGTTGAGGTTGAAGGACATAACATTGTAGTAGTAGTTGTCATGATTCGACACGAAGGTCGTCTAGGAAATCCATGCGGATTTGGTTATACCCTGAGTAGACATCAATGAAACTCAATATACGATGACCTAAGGACCCATTTATCAAGTGATCAATGTCAGGAAGAGGATACATGTCCTTAAGGTAGACAATATTTAGGTCAGTGAAGTCAACAAACATGTGCTTTTGTTCGCTGCTTTCCTCACCAACACCATGTTACCTAATCAAATAGGATACTTCGTTTCTGTGATGAATCCAACACTAGATAGTTTGCCTATTTCAATTTTAAATACATATTTAAATATATTTTATATCGTATTAAATAAATTTATTTGTGCAAATGCATGAAAATTTGACTAGTTAAGTTATTTTATATATATATATATATATATATATATATATATATATATATATATATATATATATATATATATATATATATATATATATATATATATATATAAGGAGCATATCAAGTGAGAGCATTTTAAAATGAGAGATGAGAGGAAGAAATATCAACCATTGGATTCATCAAGAAAGAGAAGATTAATGCATTAATGTAACTTTTACCTTCTCTCTTGATGAATCCAATGGTTGATATTTATTCCTCTCATCTCTCATTTAAAAATGCTTTCACTTGATATGCTCCCTATATATATATATATATATATATATATATATATATATATATATATATATATATATATATATATATATATATATATATATATATATATATATATATATATATATATATATATATATATATATATATATATATATATATATATATATATATATATATATATATATATATATGTAGCAACCTGCCCTAAAAATTTATAACTTAGAGAGTCGCCACCTATTCTACCAGGGCGAATAGGAAACCTATGCAATTAAGAGATTTAGGGTAAGATACTATATTCGGGTTAAGGGAAGGTGTTAGGCACCCAAAACCCTTTCCTAAAGGTTAACATTGCAAAGATGAAGGCTTGTGGCAAAAGATAAAGAAAGATGACAGACAGTAAATAGAGTTAAAGGCTAATTATTTGAACATGATTAGAGTTTGGAAGAGGGGGACTCGCCTTGTTGCCAAGTGCCTACGTACCTCCTTATGGAGGATCAGAGTCAACGTAGTTCGGGGCACAGGGTTGTACGCCTTAGAACTAGAATTGAATGTATTTGAATTTGTTTTGAAATTGAAAGGCATTTTGAGTTGCCTGATTGAAAAGGATGAAAATCCGTAGTTTGGTACTAGTAGTTTGAAAAGATTTGGGAAGTGTTTTAGGGTTTGGGCGTACAACCCTGATTTAATTTGTACTATTAACCGCAATAATCGATTGATTCAATTACCATAGTTAACAGATTCGAAGTTGTATCGTTACCGATTTTAATCAATTGATTTGATTATCACTAATAACGAATAATAGTATTTTTTATAATTTTTAATAATTAATTTGTATCGTTACCCCTCATAATCGATTGATTCGATTAAAAAGAATATCGAATTGGAATAAGAAAAATAGAAAGATTAATCATCACGACTAATAAGATAGTCAAAACCATTTAATCAAATAGAAATTAATTGCATTTTAATTAAATAACATTTTAATTAAAATTTATTATTGACCATAGCGATTAATCGATTTAATCGGAACGAACAACAAATTAAAACTTTTAATATAAATATCATATAATAATTTATTTAATAAAAACAATTATTATTATATTAATAAATATATTTAAAAGTATTTTAATTAAAACAAATAGATAATTAAAATTATTAATGTTATTAGGGTCTTGATTCAGTGTGATTGTCACTAGGGCGCATGGTATAGGGAACTAAATCTGGGGCGTATGATCTAAGTGGATAGATGATCCTATGCTCAGATCTGAGGGAGCATGATGCTCCACCTGATAGGTGCAGCACACAATCAAGAACAAGATCTTTTGTAAAAATAATAATATGGAGCGAGGGATCGAACCCTCGTCCCTTTGCTCATACGCGCGTAACCTTACCACTCCAGCTACGTGGTTCAGTTGTTTAAGCAATACAGTCAATACATTATATGGGTAGTCAAAAGAACCCATAGCAAAACAAGCGCGAAATTCAAACGCGCGTATCAGATCATGACACATCATCATCTTCTTCAACCAAACTTGCAATACACCTGCGTATTTAGCTACGAAATAGCTACGGACTTGTTCGTAGCTGCTGTACCTGGAAAAATAGCGAACAGGGCATACGTATATATAAATCTTTCGCACCACCCCAGATCTGCTTGTCTCAATCATACAAACATGACCATGCCTATAATTAATCCTAATTTCGCCTCTAACCCAAAAGCCCCAAACGAAAACCCTAAAACTCCAAACGGCCTTTAATGGCAGAACATGGTTAAGACGCGCAAGCTTAGAATAACCGACCCAGAAACGTTCACAGCAGTGGTAAAAACAATAATATGCAATTATATTTCAGTGATGATGCGTATATTGTCCAGATCGAAGAGGTTTTTGAAGTGACTTACCTTGGCAAATATGAGGTAATTCTGGGGGTGTTGAAGCAGAGTAGCGATCCCAATAGCTTCAGAATCCCTTGATGAATCCTTTGCAATGCCTGAACCTTCTTGAAAGCCTCCAATTCCTTGAAATCGAATTTGAGTTCTTGGAGCTTTTTTTGTTCTTGCACTCTTGCCTCTGGTCCGAATTTTTCCTCCCCTAGTCCATTGCTATGTGTTGCATACTTATAGAGAAGCAAGATTAGGTCAAATACACAGCCCAAATGCTCCTTGAATCCAATCTTACCAAACTTGAGAAAATTGATTTTATTTTCAAATAGAAACTTTCTATTTTGGCCCTATTTTGTGTTGATTTTTTTCCAATCAATACGCACGAAAATTATATAGTATTTTGCCATAAATGCTGATTAAAATCAATCCATATGCACTTATTTGACAAAATATTTGATTTTCTACTTAATTAAATCATTAAAAAATGAAATAAAAATCACATTAAATCAAATAAAAATATTTAATTTCGTGGCATGTGTCTTGGGAAGCCTAAATATCTTATGGATCAAGTTTGGATTACAAAACATAGGCCCACTTGTGGAAAATTCCATTTTGACCCCCTTTTATTTCACATTTGGTCCTCCAAAATCACCCTACTTTGACCAAGCATATCTCACTCAATTTTTAAGCTATGAGGGAGTTTTAAGACTTTTTGAAAACCTCAGGATGTCCTCTATAAGCCACTTTGAAACATATTTTTCATTTGGAGCTTTTATCTTGATCATATCCTCTTTGACAAAAAACTGCTTTTGAAGGATGCCTGAAAATGACCTGTAATCTTTTGCATCATACCTCTCAAATGAAGCATTTCTATTCCTGGCTTGTGAGAGGAAAAGTTGTAGAGAATCCAATTTCCTTTAAAATAGGCTTTGAGTGGGGCATTTTTGATGTTCCATGTGAAAGTTATGCCCAGTCAAAGTTGGGTTGACTTTCTCCTAAGAAACCCTAATTTGAACCTTTTTGTATTTGTTCATCTCTGAGTTTCTATTAATGGAATCATGATCAATCCTTGATCAAATGATGGTTATACTTCACATACTTGATGTTGACCAAAATTGGGAGGCTTTGACTATGCTCTGATTATGGTTGACTTTTAGGTCAAACCAGTTGACTGTGGATCATCTGGACTTTTGAATGAGTAATCTTTGGGGCTGAATCTTGAACTTTGAATCACTGTAAATGAAATATGGAAGACAAATTTTGGGGTATGACAATATATATATATATATATATATATATATATATATATATATATATATATATATATATATATATATATATATATATATATATATAATGGGATGATGGGGTATTTGGTATTGGTGTGTATGATTGTTAATAGCGAATATAATTGTGAGAACATAATTGCAAGAAATTCTAGTCCTATTAACACTAATAAACCCTTAATTAGTCTTTATTGTTACGTGGGATCAGAGTGATGCTTACACTTCCATCAAATCCAAAAACACCGTCCAATGACGTATTCTCCCGCTAATAGCGGGCCGCTATATACCAACCAGTGGCATTCCCGTAATATTTCCATTTCTCAGTGGCATTTACGACTCACTCCCATCCTAGAACTAGAGTCAAACAAGCAATCGCAACGTGTGTTTTCTTCTCTCTTTCTCTTTTTCAACAAAAACCAAAATTAAAACCATAAAACCAAACTTGTCGCACGCATTAACTCTTTCGTGAATTCCCAGGTACCCTTTCTTCTCTTCTTTTCATCTTGTTTTTTGTTCCAATTATGTTTCCCTGTCTCTTGCTTTTGCATTGACTTGTTTTTCATGCTGTGATAAATTTGCAGATTAGGTGTTTGTGAAAAGGGTTGAACGAAAATTGGGAACTGTATCAAAATTCAGAATTCAGAAATGGGATCTGAAGGGCCAAAGGCTGTTACAATTCATGTAACTGGGTTTAAGAAGTTTCAAGGAGTGCCAGTAAACCCTACAGAAGCTATTGTTAGTAATCTGAAGGGTTATATTGAAAAGAAAGGTTTACCGGATGGTGTTACTCTTGGAAGTTGCACTGTTCTTGAGGTGGCTGGTGAGGGTGCACTTCCTCAACTGTATCAGACTTTGGAGTCTGGTGTGTCTAAAACAGATACTAAGAGCAACGCTAATGTTGTTTGGGTTAGTTGGTTTTCTCTTATTCAATATTTGACTTCAGTTTAATTGTTGATAATTGATCATGTTATCAGAGCCGTCTCAAATTTTTTGAGGCCGTACCTGTTGCAGTTTAGCTTGACAAAACAAATAGATTATTTAACTACAATTTAATAACAGACAATTTTATTTTAACGAAGCCCTATTTAGCCACGGTTTAACAAATTTTAGGCCCTGTGCGGTAGTCTGTCTTGCACGCCCTCAAATATGGCTCTGATGATACCGCCTTTAAATTTGTAAATATCATAGAAGTTTATGAGCAGTGTCTCAAGTAGGAAACTCAGTTGGTGAGCTAAGGGACATAAAAAGATTTGCTTTAGAATGTCTTAAAAGAAATTTAATAAAGTAATCCGATTCCGAATTATTATCTATTAGACTTGAATATTGTTTGACACACTTGTCATTTTCACCACATTTCTGGTAGATGCATATTGAATTGCATTAGATATTGAGTTTTCATATCATGTAATCTGTAGCATTTTGTTTCCATCATCACACTAATGCCCCGAAGTTGTTGCTAGAAATTGTTACAAATTTGCTGAATGAAAATTGAGAAGAAATAAACTCACACCAATGCAATTATGCAATGGTCGTCTTGTTTAGTCTCATTTTGTTTCTCTCTATTTTCTTTTTTATTTCTAGGGACTCTTATTATATGATCCTCGTTAATTATGAGCTAAGTTTTATGTCAGTGTGATAAACAAGTATTGTCAATTGCGTATCGCGAAGCATTAGTGGTTTGTTAAAATTCCGCTATGCTATACTATAACATTGCTATAGCTGCTATTGTGGAAAACGAATGATTGGTACATGTTGAATAAAAGATACTGTGAAGCAGGAATGCATGTTTATAATATAATCATATTTCTGATTACTTTGATAATGATTTTATTCCATGAATTTATGCTTCAGCTTCACTTGGGGGCGAATAGTGGAGCGACAATGTTTGCCATTGAGCGTCTGGCAGCGAATGAAGCCACTTTCCGCTGTCCAGATGAATTAGGATGGCAACCACAGGTGGGTTATGATCTTGCTTCTTGTTTATCTTTTATCGATGAAATGAAATTAGAATAGCTAAAAGATTTTCTTAAATGGTTTGAAAGCATACCATGTTTTACATTATCTGAATACCTTTTTCCTTTTTTTTTTTTTTTTCATTTTTCTCTTGCAGCAAGTCCCGATAGTCCTTGAAGATGGCGGGATTTCTCGAAAAAGAGAGGTAAAACTGCAATTACTTGTACCTGTATCTCATACTCGCATTGCATGCTGTTGTAGCTATGCTAAGAATGTCTTTATTATTTTCCTAACTTGCAATTATTGTTTTATGAAGACTTCTCTACCCGTTGATGCAATCTATAAATTCTTGAAGAAGGGACAGAATTATGATGTAATGAAATCAGATGATGCCGGACGATTTGTTTGCAATTATGTGTATTACCACTCTCTCCGGTTTGCTGAACAGAAGGGTAACAAGTCTCTATTTGTCCATGTTCCCTTATTTTCGAGAATCGATGAAGAAACTCAGATGAGATTTACAGCCTCTCTTTTGGAGGCCATTGCTTCTGCATGTTAATAATGCAATTGATTGAATTGTTTGCAAGGACTGCCATGTCCACTTTGTCACCTTGGTTGTGCGTGTAAATTATTTGTCTCCATAGAAATGCAATTGTATAACAATTATTGAGTGAATAACAAAGTTGTTCTTTGTTTTTTTTTGGTTTGGCACGTCGTTGATCGATGTACAATCTGGGGATTCCTGCTCATGGACCCTGCATAGATATAAATATGCTGTTGGTGATTGTTGAAAATTGTGTTGGCTTAGTTTTTTTTTTTTGCGTGATTCATGCTAATATTTCAAATGCTATGCAATTTCACACCATAATATAGTTCTAATGTCTATTTGGATAGACTTATTTGAACTTAAACGTTTGTGAGTGTTTGGATGAACTTAAAAAAACAACTTGTAACATGCCTATAAGCAGATTTCAGCTTATTTCTTTAAGCTCTCTTTAGTAGTTTATAAAGAGAAAATACTTGACTCTTTTGTTTTTTATTCACATGTTGGCAAAAAGGACCAACCTCAATCCCACCAAGTGAAAAGGTCACATGCTAGCAAAAAAGACTGATATCTCTCAAAGTTTGCTTTAAGCATCATCATGTTGAGTCAACCTGTACAGTTGCAGTTTTAAACAATAAAGTTTTCATCCAAGGAATTTGAATGGCTATATTTGTGTATGACTAGGATGGTGATTCTTCCATTCAATTGGAAGGAAGTGGAATAAGGTTGTTAGGTTTACCCTTGAAATATGAGTGCCATGATAATGTTATAGATGGCGCGGTTATCGTAAAGATTGTGCTTATGAGAATTCTTCTAAGAATGGTAAATGATTATCAGGTTTTTGATGGAATGGTTTATTTAGTTTGGCGGGAAGTAAAAATAATTTTAGATGAATTGATTTTAGTTAAAAGTTACTCTCTAATATAAAATAATTTATAGTTTATGTTTGAATACATTTATATAAGAATGGATAAACAATAAATTTGAGTGTAAAATTTATATTTGGAGTCAAAAGTACAAATTCTAGCTGTAAGTTATAATAGTTAGGAAAAATCAATTCCAATTAATATCGTTTAAATAAATCAAAATTTATTTTGTATGTAGAATCAATTTGGACTCCACCTCTTAAATCAAAGACAACTTAATGTTTTGAAGTTTAATTGATTTTTTTTTTGTTAAGATTGAGGGCTTAGGTCCAAAAAAAATAAAAATTATATAAGGAGTAGTAACCCCTAACACATCATTAGAGAGCAATGAAAATAGTTCTCCAGCACACTCTTCATAATAATGCGGTCCTGATTCATGCCCCAAGCTCAAATTTACCATGGCGTGTGTGCAAATATTTGCTTCCCGATACACATGCTCTATTCAGACTTCTCAACCGTCAATGGTCAATTTCTTGATTTATTGAAGGAGACCCCACCCTACACCTATCTCTGATTTGCTACCTTTTATTGCTTTCACTAATCACCTTGCTATCAATTTGCAATTCCACCTTTTTAAAATCTTTCTCAAAAGCAAACTTAAGCTCCTCAAGAACACCCCATAGTTCCGCGACTTCTGCACTATATGTACCAATATTTTTAGAGAACCCTCCACACAAATTACCTACATGATCACGAAGCAAGCCCCACATCCGTATGGTTTTAAAGGAAGCAACTTGCCCCACCACACCAAGGATCCATCTCACTAGCTCAGAAACATTTCTTGTTTTGTAACGGAATAATACCTATTTTCTTGGCAGTCTTATTAGTGGACTAAGACAATTTTATTGGGCTTATTAGTGGACAACCCATGATCTCTTCTACCGATACTCTCCTTAACACTATTATTGAGAATCAACAGGTCCTTCTCCAAAATCATCAAGAATATTTGCAAAGGAGGAATAATTCAAGAGTTCATCATCTTACTGGCAAGCTCGCCAAAACCGGAATTGGATCTCCAAGCAGGTTTGCAATGATGATGATGAGACAAATTAGTTGTTTTTCTTGTTTGCTTGTTGCTTGCTCTTCTATTTATTTTTGTTAATTCCTCTCTTTTACGTTTTTTCCTTCCATTGTACTATTCATGTTTAATTAATGAAATTATTTCCCTTTTAGTATACTCTACTTGGTCAAACATGCTTGCATAGTCTCTTTGTTTCTAGCATCTCTGTCATACCCCAAAATTTTCCCATCTCATTTCTCCTTTCAAGCTCATACCAAAGCTCGAGACTCAAAGACACACTCTCCTAGACAATGGCTCAATGAACTAGGGTTTTGAATTCTCTAAAGAAAATCAATGAATCAAAGTCCCCAATGGATTTCATATGGCTTATGATGTTTCAAACTATCTCTATGGCAAAGTACAAGCTTCAATTCCAAGGATTGCACAGTCAATCGCTCAGAAAGTCAATAGTCGACTAGTTTGACCTGAAAGTCAACTGTGGTCAAAGTGCAGTCAAAATTCCTGATTTTTTTGTTAACATCCTTATTTTGAAGTATCATTCATCATTTGATCAAGGATTGATCATGATTCATCAAGAAAAGTTCAGAAATCAACAAAACCTAAAGTTTCTAAATTAGGGTTTTTTGACCTAAAGTCAACTGAACTTTGACCGGCCATAACTTTCACATGGAACATTAGAATATTTCCATCCAAAGCTTAATTTGAAGGAAATTGAATTCTCTACAAATTTTTCTCTCACAAGCCAAGTCCAAAAATGCTTCATTTGAGAGATATGGATCAAAAGATTATAGGTCCTTTTTAAAAGTCAACCAAAAGCAGTTTTTTGTCAAAGCCCATATCATCAAGATAAAATCTTCAAATGAAAAAAAGATTCGAATGTGGCTTGTAGAGGACATCTTGAGGTTTCCAAAAAGTCCTAGAACTCTTCCATATCTTAAAAATTGAGGGAGATATGCCTTGTCAAAGTTGGATAATTTTGAGAAGAAAAATGTGAAATAAAAGGCTTCAAAATGGATTTCTTTGTAAAGAGGCCCAAATTTTTAAGATCTAACCTTGTTCTTCAAGCAATCAAGGAGATCCAATCTGAATGCCACGAATTATTGAAGATTATTTGATTTTATATGAATTTTTATTTATTAAAAAGTCAATTTAATCAAAAATTTGGAAGGAAAATAGAGAAGATTTGATTTGATCTATTTTCCAACCATAATCAATCAGCAAAATATGCATTATTTCATAACAAATTCGTGCTCATATGGATTGGTGGAGAAAGATTGAAATTTGTCCAATTTAGAAAGATTTATAAAACAATTTCAATCAAAAATCAATATTTGATTTGGTGAAGATTTAATCAAGTTTTACAACTCTAATCTCATCACATATAAGTACATAGTCATTCCACATTGCAAGGGGACGATTTTCTGTAGAGAAGAACCCTAGTGAAAGAGCAAAAACTCCTTCAAAAACACCAATTCGGTTTCAGAAGTTGGAGGGGTTTTAAAACATTCTGAAGATTGCAACACACTCCTTGAGGATCCCAGAAGCTTTCAAAATCACTTCCAGGCCGTGCCATCTCGTGAATCACGTCCATACACCTCACGGTTTGTTCATAAATTTTCAAGTTAGATTCCAATAATTCATGCATTATTAACATGATTTAGTTGCATATTCATGTTTGTATTGATACTCTGATCGATCCTGGAAAATTAATTGTGTTAATATGCTGCTATGTGAGTTTCACCATGTTAGGGTTTGCGACCTTCAAATTGGGGCTTTGCATTCCATGTAAAATTAGGGTTGAATATAGGTATCATTGAACTCGTGGAATCTGGACGATCGTGTCTATAGGGTCGCGCCAAATTTTTGTTTCGTATTGTGGGGTTTATGATTTTGTAGGTGTAATAGAGATGAGCCTTTTATAGCGTGCCTGCAACAAGCGCTATAAAAAGCGTGTTTCAGACTTTTGGTGAAGGAGACGAAGACGTGGCTGCGTCTAATTGGTCCATTCAAAGTTTGGTTGGCGCGCGTTTTTTGCTGAGTGGGTTTCTGATCCGGTACCCCTAGTGCGTACGTATACACGTGTGCCCCAGCTCCATCAACCATCAGATCATCATCCAAGTGAATTCAACAGCTCTGATGACGCAGTTCCACCATGACCTTCAGCCAAGCGCCACACTGAATAAAAGCTAAGTTTTTTTCTATTTTTTTATTTTTAATTACATAGTCTTTTATTTATTTTCTTTTTTTCTTTTGTTTATTAAATATTTTTAAAATCCTTTTCATTTATTTACTAAAATTTATATTTTTATATTATTGTTTATTTTATTTATTTATTTTTTATCGAAAGTTCGATTTTTTATAATTCTATTGATAATTGTTTTTTATTTTAAATTCAATTCCTTTTTCACAAATACTTTAATCAATCAAATAATTAGGATTTAATCCAATAATTATTTAATTGATATATATTAAATCGAACTCTCTACTTTTCGTTAACCTTTAATGGTTATTAAAAATATTAAAGTTAATTTTTTTTACATATTTCGTCCAATTAGGGTTTGTATATTTTCAATCAATTAGGGTTTGTTGAACCATAATGCACTAACATTTTCTCTTCTTCGCTCGTAATTTTCAGGGTTGATCAGGGGTGCGACGAAGGCGCAAGGCATGGGCATTAATTTGCCTTTTTATATTTTCCTCTACTATTATTCTGTTTTTATTTCCCCATCCCCGCAGGTGTTTATTGTAATAGTTAGGATTTTATTTTCTGTCGTTGATTTTGTTTATATTATCTGCGTGGTTAGTAATCTTAGGGAGTGCAAGCCTTTAATGAACTTAGAATCACTAAACCTTATAAGATAAAATATCTGAATTGAACCACCTGATTGTGCCACACACACACACTTTTGGGTAACCCCTCTTGTTGCCTGTTGCCTTATACTGTTGCCTTGTTGCCTTGTTGTTTATGCCTTAAAATAGTCAAGTCCCTCGATTCCGAGGATACCTAAAGCAAATGTTGCCCTCAGTTCATTCATCATCAAATTTGTCCCTCGAAGTTGCCTCGGTAAATGATGATTTGTCCCCATTGCTAAGGTATCCTCGCATGATGCCTAAAAAAGATTAATGACTATTATATCCTTCCCTTAGACTACCTGCCCTCTTTATGGCAGGGTCAGTCTTATGGCGAACGATAAACCTCGATGACCCTTTAAATCCAATAATAGGACTTCCTACCCTCTTATGGTATGGATAGACCTAAAAGACTTTCTTCAAAACTTAGGGTAGTTGCTATTAATTGCTTGCTCTGGTTTGAATTCAAATTTTCCTCTTTCAACAAACCTTCAAAAGGCTACGCTTATTTTACAAGCTAAAGTCCTAATTCAAATTCTTTTTTACATCTCAAACATTTTGAAAACAAATGAGCTAAGCAACTAAGAGCTCATGAATAACCATGGATATAAAGGGTGCTTTAAACCTTCCCTTTGTATAATTTACCCCCCGAACTCAATCTCTTTCAAAAAGGTTTTTTTTCTGTTCTTTTAGCCTTTCTTTAAATTGGATAAATAAAAGTCGGTGGCGACTCTTGCTTACCGCGACATTTCAAAAAAGTCAGTTCACCGTATTACAGAACTGGCAACTCTGCTGGGGATGCTTTCGAATAAAAGAGGGGTTACCTTAAAGTTTAGGATTCACTTAAATTTTTTCACTTGTTTGATTTGTTTGCTTTATCTTAAAGGCTGTTTTGGGTATTCTGCTGTGTGAAAGATCCTACACCCGGATCTAGTGTACCTTAGGTATGTGGCAAGAGACCAGGGAGGCTGTACGACATGTATCGTTATGGTTGATCTGGTGGCCACCGTTAGTGCGACGCTTTGTTTTGTCCTGATGGCCCTTGAATCTGATCGAGGAGACATTTGGCTGCCGCGTGGTGTCATTAAGCACTAATTTTCCCTTAGAACCCTAGTTGAACTTGACTTTGGCCTATAGGAAGTAGCAAGATGGCTGGCTTTGGATTCCTGACTGAAGCCGGTTGATACTCGATGCTACACTCATTGAGATTGGACTCTAGGGATATTTTTGGCTGGCCGATCGAGTGCCATGTTGAGATAATGCCCGTGAGAAAGATCAGGGATATGAGCACCATAGAAACCGGTTACTCTTTTAGGACAAGTAGAACCAACTAAACGCAAGGAAGGAGGGTATGCACCTATGGACTTCATGCAAGCCCTTAAACCTAAGAACTTTGTGTGACTTGTTTGTGTTTGTTATCTACTTGACATCATAATATCATAACATCATGACATCATGACATCATGACATATCATATCCACTAACGATTTCAAGGACCAAGAAATTTATCTTTGCTCTGTTTTGTAGGACATGGATTTCGCTACTAGGGATTACATACGACTCAACTTCATGGGGATACCTTCTGAGCTTAAGGAGCTTGTTTTAAAGGTTCCTGGAGATTCTCAGTTTGCTGAAAGACATGGTTATCTACTCCGACTGGTCACCTCTAAATTTGAAGAAGATATGATGAGAGTCCTATGCCAGTTCTTTGATCCTGAGCATCATTGCTTCACGTTCCCGGATTACCAATTGGTACCTACCTTGGAGGAGTTCTCGGATTTACTTGGTATACCCATCCCTGATCAGTTGCCCTTCACCGGTTTGGAGGATACTCCAAAACCCGAGACTATTGCTACTGCATTACACCTGAAGAGATCCGACATTACTTCCAATTGGGACACAAAGAATGGGGTTGAAGGTCTCTCAACTAAGTTCTTATTTGGGAAAGCTCGACAATTCTTGAAAGCTATGAGTTACCATGCCTTTGAAGATATTCTAGCTTTATTTATATACAGTTTGGTATTGTTTCCTAATCCTGATCAGTTCATAGATGTGCATGCCGTTAAGATATTTCTGACACGCAACCCGATGCCTACTTTACTCAGAGACATTTTGCACTCACTCCACACCCATACCATGAAGAAGCGAGGAACCCTCATGTGTTGTACGCCTCTACTAGCCAGGTGGTTTATTTCGCACCTCCCTCGTTCAGTGTTAAGAAATGATCAAAAGATGCAATGGTCGCGAAGGATTATGTCACTTTCTCATTCAGATATCCGTTGGCACGTCATATCTCAAGAGTATGTCACTATTATTGACCATTGTGGGAAATTACCTAATGTGCCACTCTTTGGCATTAGAGGGGGAATCACCTACAATCCTTCATTAGCCCTACGACAGTTTGGGTATGCTCGCAGGGATGGTCCTCATCACACGATTATCGAAGGGGTTGCCTTCAACTACGAAGAAGATGTTCAAAACCAGCACCGTGAGTTCATACGCGCTTGGAACAAAGTGTACAAGGTTGATAGCAAGAGTTGGGGTCAAAAGAACTCCACTCCTTCAGAGCCTTATCTCAGATGGGTGCGCACTCGCGCTCAACGTTTTTTATGCCATATCCTTATGTCAGACCTGTGATTGTGGAACCAGAGAATGAAGAAAAGGTTCCTCTGGTTATTCTTCATCCGGACATGCCTACTGATTTAGAAGAGCTACAAAGGTCATGGGTTCAGTTGAAGGAAGAAAGAGATACTTTTGAGGCCTAATTTCGTGCTAAAGAAAAGCAAGTGTTAGAGCTCACGAAACAACTTCATGCAGAGCAAAGCATCAACAACTTCATTGGGTAAAAGAGAAAGCGTCCATGGGAAACTTGAAGAAGTTTATTTTATTATTATTATTTAGTTATTTATTTTTCTTCTTTCCTTTGTAAGCCTAAAAATGGCAAAGAACAATAATTACAATTTAATTACTACTAATAAAAGTTGTTTCTTTTCTTTTGTTCAAACAAATTTAAATTTCAAAGTCCTTGAAAAACATTGCATACGCATACGCATACCATTCATAAACATTGCATCACATGTTTTTATAACAGGTCTCTCATCTTTCCGCTGTTTATTTTATTAAGGAAATGGATCTCAAACAATCAATCAAGAACCTCCAGGCTCAGAATGCTGAGTTCCAAGCTTTGATCCTGAACTTGTCCAAGGGACAAGATGAGCTGAAAGCCCTTCTAACTAAGAAGGAGAAAAAGACCAGGAAGCCGGTAAGTATTCTCAACATGGGAAGAAGGTTCAAGGGCCCTCTCAAAAAGGTCAAAGAAGCTGAAATTCCCGAAGACGACGAACAAGATGATGATGCTAGCATCAAGACTGATGCAAAGAATAACATAGGCTCTGCTGATCAGGATAATGAAGAGAACTATTACCATGAGGAAGAATATCCTGAAGAGAAGTACAGGCAACTAGAGGAACGTATGAAGGCTATGGAAATCCAGAAGGTACCTGGGCTGGATTTTGAGGAACTAGGGCTCATCCCTGGAGTCGTTATCCCTCCAAAGTTCAAGACTCCAACTTTTGCTAAATATGATGGAGCTTCATGTCCTAAGATGCATCTGAGATCGTATGTGAGGAAGATCCAACCTCATACTGAAGACAAGAGACTGTGGATTCATTTCTTCCAAGAGAGTTTGTCTGGAACTCAACTGGAATGGTACTATCAGCTGGAGAGTGCCAACATTCGCACTTGGGAAGACATGGCTGCTGCTTTCTACAAGCAATATCAATACAATGCTGACCTTGCACCAACTCGCATGCAATTGCAAAGCATGACTATGGGACCAAAGGAAAGTTTCAAGGAGTATGCTTAAAAGTGGAAAGATCTAGCTGGAAGAGTTCAACCTCCCTTAGCTGACAGAGAATTGGTGGACATGTTCATGAGTACACTAACTGGGCCGTTCTATAGTCACTTGCTGGGTAGCTCTTCATCTGGTTTCACTGACCTCATATTAACTGGAGAACGTGTCGAGAGTGGTATTCGAAGTGGGAAGATTCAAGTAGGCGCCACCTCTGGTACTACCAAGAAGCCATACCATGGAAGGAATGAGTCTAATACTGTTCATAGTTAGAGGGGTCGTAATAAGAATGATCAGAACCAGTCTGTTGGGCCGTTCTAATCTCTGCACCAACACCTCAGCCAACCCCCAGACAAGGATAATAGCGTAGGTCAGACGCACCTAGAAGGCAATTCACTAAGATCAACATGCCTTTATCTCAAGCTCTGCAACATCTGTTAAAGGCCAACTTGATCACTATAAGAGATCCTCCGAAGAATGTCACTCCTACGTCTCCAAACTATGATCATAATGAAAAATGTGCGTACCACTCCAATAGTCCTGGGCACCATGATGATAACTGCTGGGCACTGAAAAATAAGATTCAAGACATGATAGATGCTGGTGAAATCGAGTTTGAACCTCCAGAAACTCCGAATGTTATTACTGCCCATATGCCAAATCATGACAAAACTGTTAACGCTATCATGGACACGGTCTATGTCTATGATGTGAGAGATCTGTCAACTCCACTCCTAGTCATCAAGAGAAAGCTGCTGCAAGCTGGTTTATTTCCGGGTTGCGATCCAGATTGTTATTATTGTGCATCCCAATCTAATGGTTGTGAGAATTTGAAAAGAGGAATACAAGGCTGGATGGATCGTCGCACTATCATGTTTGAAAAGATTCCTTCTGTAGAGAACTTGTGCGAGGGTTTCTCCCGTGGCCTGAAGATTGAAGACGTATCGGTAATTTCCAAAGCTCCGTTGAAGATCCCTACTAAGGCTCCATTCAAGATTTCTGCTGAACCCCGTATGGCTCCTATGATCCTCACTAAGCCTGGTCCAATTCCATATTCTTCTGATAAGGCTATCCCTTGGAACTATGGTGCCGAGGTCTATATTCATGGAGTTAAACAAGAACTTGTAGCCAACAAGGTTGTTGAAGACGCTAATCCTGATGTGGGTAACATTGATGAAACTAGTAAAGTGACAAGAAGCGGAAGAGTGTTTTCTCCAGAAATCTCTCCAAACACTGCTGCACCTACTGGTACCCCTATTCCTAATCAGAATGTTGATACCCAAGGTAAAGGACCGTTGCATGAACCCATCCAGACACCAGTTGAGACTGTTACTGAAAATCCATCTCCTGAAGAAGCAAATGAGTTCTTAAAGATCATCCGCAAGAGTGATTATGACATTGTTGAACAGATGGGGCATACTCCTTCCAAGATCTCTATGCTGTCACTCCTAAATTGCTCCAAGACTCACGCCAAAGCTATGATGAAGTTTCTAGAGGCTGCCCATGTGCCACAAGAGATTTCTGTCACTCAACTCGAGAATTGTATTGGAAATCTGACGACAGACAATTACCTTGGGTTTTCTGATGCTGATCTGAGTCCCAGTGGAAAGAATCATAACAAGGCTCTGCACATCTCCATTGAATGTGGGGGCACCACTCTGGCCCATGTACTAGTTGACAATGGTTCGTCTCTGAATGTGCTACCTAAGATGGTATTGGACAAACTCAACCCCGAGGGAATCGTGCTGAAATCCAGTGATGTGATAGTAAAAGCTTTTGATGGTTCAATGAGTACGGTATACGGCGAAGTTGAGCTCCCAATCAGAGTAGGCTCTCAGACTTTCAACACTGTGTTCAATGTGACGGACATCCATCCTGCTTATTCTTGTCTGCTTGGGCGCCCTTGGATACATGGGGCAAATGCCGTGACTTCGACTCTGCATCAAAAGCTGAAATACCCGGCGAAAGGCAAGATCGTCACTGTGTATGGTGAAGAAGAATACGTGGTAAGCTTCATAGATGATACCAATTATATTGAGTTCATTGGAGAAGCTTTTGAACCTCCTCGTCAGGCATTCGAGTTGGTCTCTCAAGTGGCTCCTAAGGCTAAGCCTGTTCACACTGTTCCTGAAGTTACTAGGATTCCTCCTACAATGGCTTCTCTGAAAGATGCCAGAGCTGTGGTTGAAGAAAGTGGTTGTACTATCTGGGGGAAACTCCCTGATATTCCTTACAAATCCAACAAATGGGGTTTAGGCTGCACTGCTAAAGATCAGAATGGAGAACAACACTCTCGTCCAGAAGGTTTGAAGTATTGTTTCATCAGCAAAGGGGTCAATGCCATAGGGGAAGATGAAGATGATTTCAACCTGGACAAGTGGATCTTTCCTACACCTGACAAAGGGCTGGACAACTGGAAGGCTGAAGACATGTCTCTATCTCCTATAGTCAGGAGTAATTGTCATTTCTAGTTTTGTTTTTCTTTTATGTTTCCCAGTTTTATTTCCTGTACTTCAATAAACAATAAACTTTAAAGCCGTGTGTCTTGCCCGAGGCACAGTGGTCCATTTGTTAGGGCTTGTCATTTCATAAGCATATTTTCATTCAATAAAGCATTGGACGTTTCGTATTCAAATTGTGTGTTCGCTTTTATTTTTCTTTACTCTTCTATAGCTATGTGTTCTTACACACATCCACATAATGCACTGCAGATCCATATCCACTCTGGATCCCATTGATAACGACTCTGCTATTGCTAAATTTGACTTTGAAAATCCGATCTACCAAGCTGAGGATGAAGGTGAGGAAGGTAGAGAAGTTCCTAGAGAACTTGCTAGATTGCTAGAGCAAGAAGAAAAGACTATACAGCCGCACGAAGAACCAATTGAGGTCGTGAATGTAGGTACTGACGAAGAAAAGAAAGAAATCAAGATAGGGGCTGAGCTAGAGGATGGTGTCAAATAGAGATTGATCCAGATGCTATAAGACAATGTTGAGATATTCGCTTGGTCTTACGAAGACATGCCTGGGCTCGATACTGATATTATGGTTCACCGTCTACCAATCAAACAAAACAGTCCTCTGGTTAAACAGAAGTTACGAAGAAGCAGACCTGACATGGCTCAGAAGATCAAAGAAGAGGTTGAGAAACAGTTCAATGTTGGTTTCCTGAAGGTCGTGAGCTATCCACCATGGATCGCCAATATAGTCCCGGTACCTAAGAAAGACGGAAAGGTCAGAATGTGTGTAGACTACAGAGATTTGAATCGAGCAAGTCCCAAGGATGATTTTCCCCTTCCATATATTGATGTCCTAGTTGACAGTACTGCACAATGTAAAGTGTTTTCCTTCATGGATGGTTTCTCAGGTTATAACCAGATTAAGATGGCGCCCGAAGATATGGAAAAGACAACTTTCACTTCTCCTTGGGGCACCTTTTGTTACAAAGTCATGCCGTTTGGGTTGAAGAATTTAGGGGCAACGTATCAGCGTGTAATGGTAGCTTTGTTCCATGATATGATTCACAAAGAAATAGAGGTCTATGTTGATGATATGATTGCGAAATCTAATACTGAAGAAGAACATCTGGTCCATCTGTAGAAATTGTTTGACAGGTTGAAGAAATACAAGTTGAGACTGAATCCGAACAAATGTACTTTTGGGGTGAGGTCCGGTAAGCTATTGGGATTTGTTGTTAGCAGAAAAGGTATTGAAGTCGACCCTGCGAAAGTAAAAGCCATACAAGAGATGCCTGCTCAACGGAACGAGAAAGAAGTTAGAGGGTTCTTAGGACGTTTGAATTACATCGCCAGGTTTATTTCCCATCTGACCGCTACTTGTGAGCCAATCTTCAAGTTAGAGGGTTCTTAGGACGTTTTAAACAATGAAGTTTCATCCAAGGAATTTGAATGGCTATATTTGTGTATGACTAGGACGGTGATTCTTCAATTGGAAGGAAGTGGAATAAGGTTGTTGGGTTTAGCCTTTAAATATGAGTGCCATGATAATGTTATAGATGGCGCGGTACTCGTAAAGATAGTGCTTATGAGAATTCTTCTAAGAATGGTAAATGATTATCAGGTTTTTGATGGAATGGTTTGTTTAGTTTGGTGGTAAGTAAAAATAATTTTAGATGAATTGATTTTAGTAAAAAGTTAGTCTAATATAAAATAATTTATACTTTATGTTTAAATACATTTATATAAAAGAATGAATTAACTATAAATTTGAGTGTAAAATTTATAATTTATATTTGAAGTCAGAAACTACAAATTCAAACTTGTAAGTTATAATAGTTAGGAAAAATCAATTCCAATCAATATAGTTCAAATAAATCAAAATTATTTTTGTATGTAGAATCACTTTGGACTCCACCTACTTCGAAATCAAAGACAACTTAATGTTTTGAAGTTTAATTGATTTTTTTATTAAGATTGAGGTCTTAAGTCCAAAACCAAAAAACAAACAAAAATTATATAAGGAATAGTAATTCCTAACACATCATTAGAGAGCAAAGAAAATAGTTCTACAGGACACTCTTCATATAAATGCGGTCCTGATTCATGCCTCAAGCTCAGATTTGTCATGGCGAGCTCATATTTGTTATGGCGTTTGTGTAAATATTGGCTTCCCGATACACATGCTCTATTCAAACTTCTTAATCGTCAATGGTCGACTTCTTGATTTATTGAAAGAGACCCCACCTTACACCTATGTTTGATCTACTACCTTTTATTGCTTCCCTAATCACCTTGCTATCAATTTGTAATTTCACCTTTTTAAAATCTTTATCAAAAGCAAACTTAAGCTCCTCAAGAACACCCCATAATTCTGCGACTTCTGCACTATAGGTACCAATATTCTTAGAGAACCTTCCACCCAAATTACCTGCATGATCACAAAGCAAGCCCCCACATCCTTATGTTTTAAAAGGAAGCAACTTGCAAGCAATATTGGATATCCTTATATTGGAGTAAATTAGAAAACAACCCAGTGATTAGTTAAGTTATAACTACTTATTCACTATTACATGACTTGATTTACAATTTTTGTTGTTGCAAATTGTCTTGCATATAACATCATGTTTTATTGGATACAATCAATTTATTATATAATACCTGTTTTGGACCGGTCACAAACCCAATAAAAAAGAGGATTAATCGTCCGTCCAAAATTACTCCAGCAGAATGACATAGGTACAATGTAACCATAATATTGAGCCCCTACACCTGATCCACGCCACATATTTTTGACCACTGTTGGTATCATCTAACACCCCACTCCCCCCTCACATTCCACACTGGGAAGCACGAGGCACCCGTAACCGAGTCTCATATATAAGGTGCCTCGCATGAAGCTAGAGGTATGATTTTTAATCTTGAAGGTCCATCATCCCCTAACCATACCGAAAATTTGCTCCACCATACTAAGGATCCATCTCACTAGCTCTAAAAAATTTCTTATTTTGTAACGGAATAATACCTATTTTATTGGCAAGAGTTATACAATACCTCTTTAGACTAAGATAATTTTATTAGGCTTATTAGTGGACAACCCATGATCTCTTCTACCAATACTCTCCTTAATACCATTCTTTAGAATCAATAGGAACTTCTCCAAAATCAACAAGAACAAATGAGAGTGCAAAGGAGGAATAATTCAAGAGTTCATCATCTTACTCGCAAGCTCGCCAAAATCGGAATTGGATCTCTAAGAAGGTTTGCAATGATGATGATGAGACATGTAACATCCCGATTTTTATTAGTTATTTTATTAATTATTTTATTTGGTGTTTTTATTAATTATTTATTTATTATTATATGGTATGATGATTATTTAATTATTTAATTATGTGTGTATTTGTGCTATTGAGTTAATTAAGTTATTAGGGAGATATGACTAATTGGGCCTAAGTTGTAGAAATATAATATTAGGTGGATTGGTGGGTTAAGCCCATATAACTTAAGAGAAGATAGTAAGGAAAATAGGGTAATAGATATTACACTATCATTTTGGGAAAAAAGAAGAGGAGATTTGGGGGATTCTTGAAGAAGAAGGAGTTTGGTTCAAGGTAAGGGGGAGAATTCCATTATCTTGATTATATATGTATGCAATGTGTAGTAGTATGATAAGTATTTATCCCTAAATTTTATAGATTTCATAATGTTAGGGTTTGTGTTTAATCAATAAGATTTTATGATTTTGTCATGTTTAATGTGTTATATGGATGACCCATAATTAGAAACATGAATAGGAACCCATAACATGTGATAAATTGCTGTTGGAATGAGTTTTGGTTGGTAAAAATCGAAGTTGGGTTGGTGTTGGATGTGCTGAAAAACGCGTAGATTTTTCTGGTTCTGGTGTTGTTCGTCGGGAGGCATCTGGCTTCGTCGGGCGAGTGCATGCTCACATGTCTGCGCCGGGCGAGTGTAGGGGGCGAGGAAGTGGCCAAGTTTCTGTCTTGGAGCGCCGGGTGAGCGAGGTATTCCGCCGAGCGAATATTCCCTATTTTGCAAAAATTATAATGTGAATAACTTTTGATCCGTAACTCTTTTTCTTGTGTCGTTCGAAGCATTAGGGAGTTAACGTAATCATCTATATGATAGGATAGAATTGGTTAGCACTTTATGAATTAATTATGATGTTGTTATGTGGATAACATACGATTATCTTTATGTGTATAGTGAATTAGTGAATTGTGGATAATAATTGTTGGCATGATAAATATGGTTTGATATTCATGATGAGTGTGAATGAATATATGCTAATTGTTGTGCATCGTTGTGATTGTTATAAGATAAGTGTGCTTTGTACAATTGATTGATAATTCAGTGCGTGAATTATTGTGGTATGCGGTATATTAAGATTGTATGGATGATATTAATTGTATATGTTTTGTGATAATTGTACATGCATTCATGGTGGCTTTGATCCTTGTGTGGAAACAAAAGCGGGTGGCTTTGATCCTTGTGTGGAAACATAGGCGTGGCTTTGTATCCTTTGTGGATGTAGGAGCGGTGAACTAAAGGTTCATATTTTGAGGGCTTTGATCTTGTCTCGATCGGAAGCGTGACTCTGGTTTATAATCGGGAGAGGTGAGCTTGATACTCACATGGTACCACATGCATTGAGTCACATTAATTGCATTCAAGTCGCATTATGTGGTTACTTGAATTGGTGTGAATTGCCTTAGTAATACTTGGAAATTGTGTTTTATGTAATAATTGTGGAACTTATTCAATTTATGAAGTGTGATGAATGATAATGCTATTGTATGCTATATTCATTGTACATATGGTATGCATTTATTATGATGTGAATTCTCACTCTTATGTTTGAATGATGTTCATTGTGACATCGTGCAGGTTCCGACGAGTAGTGAGCTTATTCGAGGATTTAGCCGAGGAGCTTTTGGTTTATCGTTTTGATTAGGTAGTGAGTCAGATGCTCTGATCATGTAATACTTGGGGGTTTATTTGAACTCATGTTTTGATGTTGGATATTGTATCTTTATCATATTTTGACAAGATAATTTGAATATGTGGTTGAAGGCTATGTTGCCTAGTTATTGGATTTCATATAACATAGTTTGATTATGTTATTTTGAATTGGTAGATGGATATAGTATGAGATATATTCGTTGAAATTATTTGAAATTGTTATTCCGCATGTGATATGCATAATGTATGAAAGCACGAAGTTTCAAATTGTGTTATGAAATGATCAGTGCGTGTTTGTATATTTGTTTTGGATTTTCATTGCGGTGAAAACAACATGTGACGCCCTTTTGTTTATTTTTATTTTACTCTATGTATATTTATCTTAATATATGGGGGTTAGAAAAGGGGTGTTACAAGACAAATTAGTTTTCTTTCTTGTTTGCTTGTTGCTTGCTTTTCTCTTTATTTTTATTAATTCCTCTCCATGTTTTTTCCTTCCATGGTACTATTCATTTTTAATTAATGAAATTATTTCTCTTTTAGTATACTCTACTTGATCAAACATGCTTGCATAGTCAAGCTCGACCCTGTGCCTGTGCAGCCAGCTCCACAACACAGGGCCTCATATAGTTGGGGGCCCCAAATATTTTTTCACATGTTAATTAGTACATATATGAAAGTAGTTTAGTTTTGCAAAATAAAGTGTTCAATGCATTGAGTTTTATTTTTTAATTATATTATTTTATTCATAAAAGTGTCCAAAAATATCACTATTGAGGGTTACACATACTTACTTCTAAATTTAAAAATATATACACATCTTTTAAACTTAAATATATACCTAAGCCACCACACTAATAAACAATAACCATTTCATATAGTTTAAAAGCAAACCGCGAATAAATATTTTAGTTATGAAATTTAATAAATATTTTATATTGAGATAATATATAAATATATATATATATATATATATATATATATATATATATATATATATTATGGTTTGTTAATTTTTTTAAAATATACTATTATTTATTTGAATATATATTTTGTTTTATTTTATTTTATAATAATATATTGAAGATAACTGAAGCGATCAAAGATGTTCTTATATCAAGATATCTCTATAATGTCAACACTGTGGTTAAACAACATTTAAGTGAAGACCTTTGTTTCAAGTGAAGACTTATGATCAAGTCAAGCTATCTCTTTTGAAGTTGTCATACCCCAAAATTTGCCTTCCATATTCCATTCACAATGATTCAAAGTTCAAGATTCAAATCCAAAGCCTTGCTCACTCAATGATCCAAGATCCACAGTCAACTGATTCAAACCTGAAGGTCAACTACAATCAAAGCATGATTCAAACCTATGACCATTGCTCAAACATCAAGTATAGAGGTGTATAACCATCATTTGATCAAAGATTGATCATGATTCCATTAATAGAAACTCAGAGATGAACAAATACAAAAAGGTTCAAATTAGGGTTTCTTAGGAGAAAGTCAACCCAACTTTGACTGAGCATAACTTTCACATGGAACATCAAAAATTCCCCACTTAAAGACTATTTTGAAGGAAATTGAATTCCCTACAACTTTGTCTCTCACAAGCCAGGGCTAGAAATGATTCATTTGAGAGATACAATGCAAAAGATTACAGGTCATTTTCAGGCATCCTCCAAAAGCAGTTTTTTTGTCAAAGAGGATATGATCAAGATAAAAGCTCCAAATGAAAAATATATTCCAAAGTGGCTTGTAGAGGACATCTTGAGGTTTCCAAAAACTCCCTCATAGCTAAAAAATTGAGTGAGATATGCTTGATCAAAGTTGGTTGATTTTGGAGGACCAAATATGAAAAAGGAAGGTTCAAATTGAGAAACTTTGCAAATGGGCCTATGGTTTTATGATACAAACTTGGTCCACAAGTCACTAGCATGCCCAAAACAAAAGCCACGAAATTTAATATATTATTTGATTTAATATAAATTTTTATGTCAATTTAATGATTTAATTAAGAAAAAAAATCAAATATTATGTTAAAATATTCACATAAGCTAATTCCAATCAACATTAATGGTTAAATATAATATATTTTCGTGGTATATTGATTGGGAAAAGATTGATACAAGAATTGGCCAAAATAGAAAGTTTTCATTCAAGATTTAAGTCAATTTTACAAACTTTGCAAGATTGGATTTCAAGAGGCCTTGGGCTATAATTCTTAACCTAATTCACTCTTCTATAAGTAGTGAATAGAGGGCATAGGACTAGGGGACGAAATTCTGGGCAAAGAGAGCTTGCGAGTACACAAAAATCTCCAAGAAAAGTGAATTTCGGTTTCAAAGATTGGGGAAGTTTCAAAGAGGTTTAAGCATTGATACATGTTCCTGGGATCATTCTGAATCTATTGGGGTCATCACGCTGCATCAATACCCCCAGATCGACCTCCAATTGACTAAGGTATGTTGTTCTGAACATTGGATCGATTGGCATAATTTGTGTATCCTCATGTTAAATTGTTTATGTATTATCATTCATATAGTTATTGTGAACGTTTCTGGATCATTAGACTGGAGTTTGGGTGTTTAAGTATCGTTTGGCCATTGGAGGCCGAGGGAGGTTTTAGGGTTTTCAATTGGGGTTTCTCGTTATGAGCAAAATTAGGGTAAAACAAATGCATGATTGGATTCGTATTCATTAGACGAAGGATATAGGCTGGTCGCAAAAATTTTATCAATGCATATGTGCAATTCGTTATTTTGGTAGATGTTTTTGCTACGAGCAATTGTGTAGCAATTTCGTAGCTAAATGTTGCAGGTTTTTATGAGTTCAATGAATAAGATGATGATGTGTCTCTATGGTACTGGTCCCTTTAAAATCTCGGGCGCATTTGTCCGGTTCTTGTTTCGTTCATTTATTTATTTTATTAAACGCGTGTTCTAAACACGTGAAACGCCCAGTTGGGATGGTTAAGCCATGGGGTATGTGAGAGGGCGTGGGTTCGAGACCCCCCTCCAACACTTATTTTTTTCTGAATTCCTCAATCCCTGATCCCATGCGCTGCCAGCTAAGTAACTTACCATATGCCCTCTAGATCTGGCCATCCAATCCCCACTAACCTTAGATCCAACGCCCAGAATCTAGTCCATATACCATACACTCCAATAACAGCCACACTGAACCATAATCTCTAATAAACTTTAAATATTTTTAATTATTTATTTGTTTCAATTTAAATACTTTTTTAATATATTTAATTATATAATATTTTTTTTTTAAATAAGATAAGTATATAATATATGTATTAAAATTTCAATTTGTTGTTCGTGCCGATTAAATCGATTAATTGCTATGGGCAATAATAATTTTAATTAAAATGTTATTTAATTAAAATATAATTAATTTCAATTTGATTAAATGGTTTCGACTATCTTATTAGTCGCGATGATTAATCTTTCTATTTTTTCATATTCAAATTCGTTATTCTTTTTAATCGAATCAATCGATTATGAGGGGTAACGATACGAATTAATTATTAAAAATTATAAAAATATCCTAATTCGTTATTAGTAATCATTAGATCAGGTGATTAAAATTGGTAACGATACAATTTCAAATCTGTTAACTATGACGATCGAATCTATTGATCGTTGCGGTTAATAGTGCAAAATTAAATCAGGGTTGTACGCCCAAACCTCAAAACACTTTTCAGTCCTTTCAAAACCTCAATTTCAAACTACGGATTTTCATCCTCATTCAAAACTATGACAGGCTATTCAAAGGCCTCCAAATCTATATCAAATCAAATTTCAAACTCAAAGGGCGTACAACCCGTTCCCCGAACTACGTTGACTCTGATCCTCCATAAGGAGGTACGTAGGCACTTGGCAACAAGGCGAGTCCCCCTCTTCCAAACTCTAATCATGTTCAAATAATTAGCCTTTAACTCTTACTACTCTCTGTCACCTTTCTTTATAAGCCTCGCCATAAAACTTTATCTTTGAGATGTTAGCCTTTAGGAAAGGGTTGAGGGTGCCTAACACCTTTCCTCGACCTGAATATAGTATCTAACCCTGATCTCTTAACTGCACGAGGTTTCCTATTCGCCTTGGTAGAATAGGTGGCGACTCTAGAATCTTTATTTTTAGGGCAGGTTGCTACAGCTGGCAACTCTGCTGGGGATAACTTAAATTGTGAATACTATGCTCCTATAGGTTTTAGGTTTTGGCAGGGTTTAGGTTTGGCAACTTTTTTTTAGGGTTTGGCTAACGTGCCTTTTTCAGGGTTTGTAATTATTTTTATTTTTATTTTTTTAAATTTTGTTTATTTATTTATTTTTATCTAAAAATATTTAATTATTTAGGATATGTTTATATCTAACCGCTTATGTGAATATATTTATATTTTATTGCCTGTTATATTTTTATATGCACTGCTGGATATTGTGTCGTGTTAAAACCCTAAGTGTGGGAGTTAACTTTGAGATCAATAGGGGACACGAATCGCCTACGAGTCTCATTGATAACTCCACTCGGAGTGGGTTGAGTATTCGGAAGTGTCCAAAACGAGGCTTGACTTTGTTGAGGGCAGGACTGGATACTTGGCTGATCTCTCCGAGAACCTACCCCAAAAATTCGAACCTCATGGATAAAATGAGTTATTCTAAAATCCGAAGAGACAAAAAAGTCTCGGAGGCTACGAACGACCCCATGAGACCTTCTAGATCCCCCCTATAAAAAGGTTGCCTCCCAAGAGCCGCTACGTCGAACCTATGAACTTATGTGATTATGTGATATATACATATGTGTTGATCATTATTTTTTATTATTTCTTTTTTCCATTCATCATACATCATGGGCATTCTTGCATCGTATTTTATTCAAAAAAAAAAGAAGAAAAAAGGATATCATGCATATCATGCATGGCATACACATCATTTTCATGGCATTAAGAGAAGATTTCTCTTCTATCTCCAAAACAAGGGACCATTGGGAAGGATAACCTAACATCCCGACCGTCTTATCAAACAAGATTTCAGCAAAAGAGATCAATGGATCAGCTGGAACAGAATCAAGCCGCTCTTCGTGAGGAGGTGGATCAACTAAAGGTTAGTATGGAAGAAGTTAAAGGAGGTATGACTCAGATGCTAGGATTCATGAAAGCCCTCCCGGATAAACAAGAAAAAGCAAAAGAGGTTCAGTCTGGGGATACCCTGGTTCAGGATGAGATCCCTAACGACGAAAACCCGCTGCTAGGATTTGTTTCAGGCTTTGGCCCAGCTAAGGACAAACCTCAGGCCCGATCTGTCAGGAGAGCTATCCAGTTCCAAGAGAAAGGAGAGACCTCCCAAGAAGGATTTGTCCCCACTACACAAACGAAAGGGACAACCCGCACAGTTCGCATTCCTGCTAGCAATGTCCCTAGGGATGATGATTACCTGGATCTACAATACGGAGTGCAAGAGGTGGACAACACAGACCAAGCACCTCAGACGCAACAGTCTAATCCCGACCCTAGGGAAGACTCCAAGGATAGTGAACAAATCAAGGCGCTGGAAGAGAGACTAAAAGTGGTAGAAGGATACGATGTCTTCGACGTGGATACCTTCGAAATGAGCTTAGTCTCAGACTTGACTATCCCACACAAATTCAAGATTCCAGACTTCGAAAAATACAAAGGGCTCACGTGTCCGAGGAATCACTTGCGCATGTATGTGCGAAAAATGGCTGCTTATGCTCACGATCAAAAGCTGATGATACACTTCTTCCAAGCGAGTTTAAGCGGAGCATCTATTGACTGGTATATGCAACTGGAGAAATCCTATATCAGAAGCTGGAATGATCTGACTAACACATTCTTGAAGCAGTACAAGTACAACTTGGACATGGCACCCAATCGGATGCAATTACAAAACATGTCACAGAAGAAGGATGAATCATTCAAAGAGTATGCCCAAAGGTGGAGGGAAATGGATTCTCGAGTCCAACCTCCCCTAATGGAAAAAGAACTGGTGGACATATTTATGAGAACTTTGCAAGGACCGTACTACGACAAGATGGTCGGAAGCATATCTTCAGGGTTCTCGGACTTGGTAGTCATTGGTGAGAGAATTGAAGATGGAATCAAAAATGGGAAGATACAAGGGGCACCCTCAAGTTCCTATCACACAAAGAAGTCGTATGACGGAAAAAAGGAATCCAACACTGTGGGGGCAATCGTGGGTAATCAGACCCCAATATCACAGCAAAGGGATCAACAAAAGCAACAGGGTGGCCAACGTACCTGGAGGCCCAAGCCAAAACGATCATTCACCCCGTTGTACATGCCATTGTCCCAAGCTTCGCAACGTCTGCTCAGTCAGAACTTGGTAACTCTGCTACCTCCATACTCAGCTCCAGCTAACCCCGCTCCTGGGTACAAGCATCATGCTAGGTGCGCTTATCATTCAGATAGTCCTGGCCATGATACAGAGGATTGTGGGCCATTGAAGCACAAGATCCAAGATTTGATTGAAGAAGGACTCATTGAGTTTGAAGATCCTCGCAAGTCTAATACCATAGGTGGCTAGAAGGAGGATTTCTTAGATCATTAGTTTTGTTTTCATTCGCAATTTCTTTCCGTTTGTTTAAACATTAGTCTTACGACATATGTTGTGTACTTTACAATAATCATTAATGCATTGCTTACGTTTGTCTTGATTTACTCCTAGTGTTCTCACTATATTTAAAACTGTGTTTTTACTTGGTTTTCTCATTTGTGATATTCAACTCTCGTTAAAAGTCGTACGCCTTTAGAGGGAGAATGACGAAAATGATACCACAATTTCATACACTACGCTTTCGAACAGACCGTGTTGACGATGTACAGGCATTGTTTCAATTCCTAAATAACGGAGATATAAGGATGTTAATCCCTCGTCAACCCCTTTTGAGCCTAAAGAAGTAGGAGTTTTCCTTCATATAAAGTAAAACCCTTCATACATAACCTGGGGTAGGGTAGTTGCTCAGTTAACTTAATTATTCCAAGTTGTTCCTTTGAACATCATCACCGATGGTTCCCCATCATCATTAAGTCCGGCAGTCAATATCCGCAAAGAAAAAAGAGAAAGCAATGCAAAAGCCTGCTGAGTAAAAACCTATTAAGGAGACTTAGGCAACATTGGGGCATCCCGCTGACTGCAGTTTTTAAAACAAACAGTTCAGGCAAAAGTTAGGGATAACAAAGTCGAAAAAGGGTTACTATGTACCTTCGACAAAAGGAAAATATTACAAAAAAAAGGAGAATGACTGCCTTAGCAGATAAACCTTTGGTTTTTGAACCATCATAAATGTCAATGTCATAATTCCCAAAGTTTTTTGGAGCCTAAACGCATCGTCAATTGAGCATAGGACTGGAGAACATCACGAAGATGGGGATGGGTACAAATAAACTTCGAGCCTCTATCTTTTGTTTCTTTAAACCGTGAACCAGGCACGTTACAACCCTTAAAAGTACTAACTGAAGCATGGTTAGTTCGAAAGCATATCGTTACCAAAGGTATCCCGACTCCTTAAGGTCTACTATAACTCTTGAGTTGATATCACTTTCTTACAAAAAAAAAACTTCGTTTTATTCAAAAAATGTTTTTAAACTTTCAAGACAAACATATGCATTCGCATCTTATGAATTTCATTACAAAGTACACTTGTCTATGTGGATTCAGATGTTTAAACATCAGGGAGAAGTTGCATGGAGCATGGCTAATGGCTAAAAATCCTATTGACTGACGAAGTAGCTTTAAAAACTCGTCAAAAGAAGAAACATCCCTTACGCATGACTGGGATGGCTAATGTGTACACATGGCATAACTCGTCATTATACCATTTACATGGGGCAAATCTAATCAAGATCCATAGAATCTCTCGAAGACGCTGAATAGCCCATGGGGCAAGCCTATTACCTGGGGGCTTGTTGCAAAGGTCACTCAGTATCAGATGGCATTAATACCACTCTCACATCCTTTCCAGGAACCTTTGTAGGATACTTCTCAATCTGTCCATATAGTCTTCTTTAAGATCTATTCAAATACTTTTTACCCTTTCTAGGAGCCTTTTTTCAGACAGTCTTTTAAAGACCCACCTTCTTATCCTTTCTATTTTCAAACCCTTGCAGACAATCTTCTCTAAGACATATTCCTTTCCAAGAACCTTTTCTAGGTATTCTTCTGTAAGACATCTCTTAACCTTTTCCAGTTAGTCTTTTAAGACATATTCAAACTTCTCTTACGCTTTCAAGAACCTTGTCAAACTTTGTTTAAAGTACATAGTCTTCTCTAAGACAATTCACCATCCTTTCTAGAGTGATCTTCTTCAAGATGTCTTTCCTAAGTTTTGTTTAAAACCCCACATTCCTTAAAACAGTCTTTATCCTCTATAGGAACATTTTTGACCCTCTGCACAAACACATCCCTTTGAGCTTTGTTTAAAGCGCAATCTTGTTTAAGACAATTTCCCATTCTTTCCAAGGACCTCTTCAGGTAGTCTTATAGAAGACATCATCCCATTCTGAGTACTCAGCAAATCACTGTCCGTCAGGCGCAACCGAAACGCATGACTCATTCTGAAGAGCATCTGCTTCACATTCAAATTAACACTTAGCATCAAGAAGACCTCGAAACCGGTTTAACCAAAGGCGATCATTTCTGATAAAGACTTTTGAATGAAGAAACCACGTTCAGAGGGTTTTTCTAAAAAACAGGGGCATACAATCAAGAATCCTATTGACTAGGGGCATATCTTTCAAGAATTCAAATATTGGGGCAAGGCATATCAGGCAAGACATGGTGAAGTTCGAGTTCTCTATAAAGGCCCTTCATTCAGATTAAGGGGCATGTCTCAAAATTTCTGGTATTCGGGAAGTCACACTAGTATCACATGTCATACCCCAAAATTTGCCTTCCATATTCCATTCACAATGATTCAAAGTTCAAATCCAAAGCTTTGCTCCCTCAATGATTCAGGTAACCCACAGTCAACTGGTTTGACCTAAAAGTCAACCATGATCAAAGCACAGTAAAAAAAACTCTCAAGTTTGGGTCAACATAAAGTGAATAAGAGTATAACCATCATTTGATCAAAGATTGATCATGATTCCATTAATAGAAACTCAGAGATGAACAAATACAAAAAGGTTCAAATTAGGGTTTCTTAGGAGAAAGTCAACCCAACTTTGACTGGGCATATCTTTCACATGGAACATCAAAAATTCCCCACTCAACGTCTATTTTTAAGGAAATTGGATTCTCTACAACTTTGTCTCTCATAAGCCAAGGCCAGAAATGCATCATTTGGGAGATATGGTACAAGAGGTTATAGGTCCTCCAAAAGGTCAATAAAACATACCTTTTGGGTCAAAGCTCATAACTTGAGCATGGAAACTCCAATTTAGATGAAACCAAAGGCATCATTTAAAGGACTCATCAAGCTTTCTAAAAAGTCCTAGCATGCATTCTTATGATTAAAATTGAAGGAGATACAAAGCGTAGAAGTTGGTCGATTTTGGAGAAATACGTAAAACCCTAACTAAGTGATTTTGGTTTTCTTGACTAATGGGCCTAAGATTTTCATTCTAAACGTGGTCATGACCCATGATTTGACCTTTAAACCCATCATCTTATTTTTATCATATTTATTTATATTTATTTGAATTTTGTTCATTTAAATGTTAAATAAATTATATAAAATGTCAAGTAATAAAATCAAGTTGCATGGATCCATTTATTATTGTTCAAGGGCCCAAGAAATACCCCACGGAGGTCCAAAAAACGTGTTCATGTGTTATGAAGGGTTTCTTTTAAAATTAGAAAGGAAATATTGGTTTTTTGAACAAAAGTTATTTGCTCTTCAAATACAAAAGGACCAAGCCCATAAAAACCCTAAAAAGGATCATATATATTCTAAAAAGATGGAGGACGAAAAGGGGGGGGGGGGAATACATGAGGGTTTTAGGAGAAGCAAAATATTCAAGAAAGAAAAAAGAGGCCAAGGTTCAATTACAACCATTCTCAAACAATCCCAAGCGACTATTCTTGTTCCTGAGATCCTCAAGGGTAAGTCTAAATCCATAGCCACGACCAAACTCGCAAGAATCATGCATGATTTAAGACATATTCATCTTTTATGTTTGATTTTCGTATTTTGATTTTTCCACGTTCCCATTCAAAAATAACTTCACAAACACATTCCAAAGGCTCATTAGAGAAGGTTTGACACGTTTTTAACAAGGTTTAACATGGGGATTTTGTAACACCATTGTTAGGTCATCAAAGTGGAATTCGCGCGGAATCATAGTTACGTGCCCTTTTAGACAAAAATAACGCCTCCATTGAGTCCGTAGCGTCCTTTTTAGTCGATCTGGGCTGGCTCCTATTTCTTCCATGGCTGTTTTTGTGAGTTTTAATTTGCAGGTTATTTAGCTACCATAATATCGTAGCAAGGTTGCAGCAATTTCCTAGCAAATCTGAGTTATTAATTGAAGAAGACGAAGACCAGCAAAAGAAACTCCCAAGAAACGCGTGGAGAAGCGTGACTGGGCCGTCAGCAATTCAACGGTCTCCTCCCACTCCCCATTCGCCAGTCAACGCGCGTGGGCCATCCTGATTTGTTTGACCATTTACATTGCTCTGTTAATATTTATTTATTCAGGCCCTAGAAAATATCACATGGGAAGCGCAGCACAAGTGGCGAGTAATGAAAAGGTAAACCCCAAGGGCCTGGGTTCGATCCCTGGCATCCTTGGGTTATTTTGGCATTTTTGTTTTGAATTATGCTACCACAGATCCAGCGCGCCTCACACAAAGGGACGCATGGTACTCCCTCACGCATCTCACCTTAGATCTCCTATGATTTCAATCTAACGTACCAGGATTGCAAGGCTTACCATGGACCTTTCAGGCATATCATACAGGATCAACACCCAGGTTTTATTTAATATAATTATTTATTTATTTAACTATTTAGATTTAAATAATAAATAATTGTATTTGATTTAATTTATTTATTTTAATTAGGGTTAGGACATTGAAATAGGACTAGGCTAATAACTAACATTAGGACTATTCTCCCAATTATTTTTCTCGATTTTTCGAGTTAATTTATTTAATTGATATTTAATTATAAAAGCCATAAAAACCCTAGAAAAGTTGATTCGTCCATTAGGGTTTGTCCAATCCCATTAGTTTTTTAGCCACAATAACAAGATTTAATTTATTATTCGCTTCGATTAAATCAATTGATCGCGGTGGGTAATAATCGATTAATTATTTAATTCTTTAGTTAATCAAATTCTATAAATTAAAATAAAACTTATTTTGCTAAATGGTTTTAACCAAATCTATTGGTTACGATGATTAGCATTTTCTCTTCATCAAAATTCGTTATTATTTGTAATCAAACCTATTGAGTATGAGGGATAACGATAAATTAATAATCAATAAAAATACATCCATTTGCTAAAAGTGATAATCGAATCAATCGATTAGAATTGCCAGCAATTCTCTATCAATCTGTTAATTATGGTGATCAAACCTATTGATCATCGCGGTTAATAGTACAAATCAAAATCATGGTTGTACGCCCAAATCTTAAAAAACACTTTTCAAACCTTTCAAAACCACAAATTTCAAACATACGGATTTCCATCCTCATTCAAAACTACGACAGGCCAGTCAAAAAGCCTTCAAACCATTCAAACTCTAACTTTAAGGGCGTACAACTCGTCCCCCGAACTATGTAGAATCTGATCCTCCATAAGGAGGTACGTAGACACTTGGCAACAAGGCGAGTCCCCTCCCCCATAAATCTCATTTTGTCCCGATTTTATTTAAACCTTTAATCTTAATAATTTGCCATTTACTCTATTAACTGTCTGTCATCTCTCTTTATCTTTTGCCATAAACCTCTATCTTTGAGATGTTAGCCATAGGAAAGGGTTGAGGGTGCCTAACACCTTCCCTCGACCTGAATATAGTATCTTACCCTGATCTCTTAACTACGTAGGGTTTCCTATTCGCCCTTCAGAATATATTTATATTTTATTGCCTGTTATATTTTTATATGCACTGCTGGATATTATGTTGTGTTAAAACCCTAAGTGTGGGAGTTAACTTTGAGATCAATAGGGGACATGAATCGCCTACGAGTCTCATTGATAACTCCACTCGGAGTGGGTTGAGTATTCGGAAATGTCCAAAACGAGGCTTGACTTTGTTGAGGGCAGGACTGGATACTTGGCTGATCTCTCCGAGAACCAACCCCAAAAATTCGAACCTCATGGATAAAATGAGTTGTTCTAAAATCCGAAGAGACAAAAAAGTCTCGGAGGCTACGAACGACCCCATGAGACCTTCTAGAACCCCCTTATAAAAAGGTTGGCTCCCGAGAGCCGCTACGTCGAACCTATGAACTTATGTGATTATGTGCTATATGTATATATATATGTGTTGATCATTTTTTTTATTATTTCTTTTTCCATTAATCATATATCAGGGGCATTCTTGCATCATATTTTATTCAAAAAAAAGAAAGAAAGAAAAAAGATATCATACATATCATGCATGGCATACACATCATTTTCATGACATTAAGAGAAGATTCCTCTTCTATCTCTAGAACAAGGGACCATTGGGAAGGATAACCTAACATCCCGACCATATTATCCAACAAGATTTCAGCAGAAGAGATCAATGGATCAGCAAAAGCAACAGGGTGGCCAACGCACCTGGAGGTCCAAGCCAAAACGATCATTCACTCCGTTGTACATGCCATTGTCTCAAGCTTTGCAACGTCTGCTCAGTCAGAACTTGGTAACTCTGCTACCTCCATACTCAGCTCCAGCTAACCCCGCTCCTGGGTACAAGCATCATGATAGGTGCGCTTATCATTCAGACAGTCCTGGTCATGATACAGAGGATTGTGGGCCGTTAAAACACAAGATCCAAGATTTGATTAAAGAAGGGCTCACTGAGTTCGAAGATCCTCGCAAGTCTAATACCATAGGTGGCTAGAAGGAGGATTTCTTAGATCATTAGTTTTGTTTTCATTCGCAAGTTCTTTCCGTTTGTTTAAACATTAGTCTTACGACATATGCTGTGTACTTTACAATAATCATTAATGCATCGCTTACGTTTGTCTTGATTTACTCCTAGTGTTCTCACTATATTTAAAACTGTGTTTTTACTCGGTTTTCTCATTTGCGATATTCAACTCTCGTTAAAGTCGTACACATTTAGAGGGAGAATGACGAAAACGATACCACAATTTCATACACTACGCTTTCGAACAGACCGTGTTGACGATGTACAGACATTGTTTCAATTCCTAAATAATGGAGATATAAGGATGTTAATCCCTTGTCAACCCCTTTGAGCCTAAAGAAGTAGGAGTTTTCCTTCATATAAAATAAAACCCTTAATACATAACCTGGGGTAGGGTAGTTGCTCAGTTAACTTAATTATTCCAAGTTGTTCCTTTGAACATAATCACCGATGGTTCCCCGTCATCATTAAGTCCGGCAGTCAATATCCGCAAAGAAAAAGAGAAAGCAATGCAAGGGCCTGATAAGTCAAAACCTATTAAGGAGACTTAGGCAAAATTGGGGCATCCCGCTGACTGTAGTTTTAAAATGAACAGTTCAGGCAAAAGTTAGGGATAACGAAGTCGAAAAGAGGTCACTATATACCTTCGACAAAAGGAAAGATATTACAAAAAAGGAGAATGACTGCCTTTGCAGATAAACCTTTGGTTTTTGAACCATCATAAAAGTCAATGTCATAATTTCCCAAATTCTTTTGGAGACTAAATGCATAGTTAACTGAGCATAGGACTGGAGAACATCACGAAGATTGGGATGGGTACAAATAAACTTTAAGCCACTATCCTTTGTTTCTTAAAACCGTGAACCAGGCTACGTTACAACCCTTTAAAGTCCTAACTGAAGCATGGTTAATTCGAAAGCATATCGTTACCAAAGGTATCCCGACTCCTTAAGGTCTACTATAACTCTTGAGTTGATATCACTTTCTTACAAAAAAAATTTGTTTTACTCAAAAATGTTTTTAAACTTTCAAGACAAACATATGCATTCGCATCTTATGAATTTCATTATAAAGTACACTTGTCTATGTGGATTCAAATGTTTAAACATCAGGGAGAAGTTGCATGGGGCATGGCTAATGGCTAAAAATCCTATCGGCTGACGAAGTAGCTTTAAAAACTCGTCAAAAGAAGAAACATCCCTTACGCATGACTGGGATGGCTAATGTGTACACATGGCATAACTCGTCAGTATACCATTTACATGGGGCAAATCTAATCAAGATCCATAGAATCTCTCGAAGACGCTGAAGAGCCCATGGGGCAAGCCCATTACTCGGGGGCATGTTGCAAAGGTCACTCAGTGACAGATGGCATTAATACCACTCTCACATCCTTTCCAGGAACCTTTGTAGGAGACTTCTCAATCTGTCCATAAAGTCTTCTTTAAGACCTGTTCAAATACTTTTTACCCTTTCCAGGAGCCTTTTTCAGACAGTATTTTAAAGACCCACCTTCTTATCCTTTCTATTTTCAAACCCTTTCAGACAGTCTTCTCTAAGACATATTCCTTTCTAAGAACCTTTTCTAGGTAGTCTTCTGTAAGACATCTCTTAACTCTTTCAGTTAGTCTTTTAAGACATATTCAAACTTCTCTTATGCTTCCAAGAACCTTGTCAAACTTTGTCTAAAGTACAGAGTCTTCTATAAGACAGTCTCATATCCTTTCTAGGTTAATCTTCTTCAAGATGTCTTTTCCTAAGTTTTGTTTAAAACGCCACAAAAACAGTCTCCATCCTCTATAGGAATCTTTTTGACCCTCTTCACAAACAGGTCCCTCTGACCTTTTTAAAAAAAAACACAGTCTTGTTTAAGACAAATTCCCATTCTTTCTAAGGACCTCTTCAGGTAATCTTATAGAAGACATCATCTCATTCTGAGTACTCAGCAATCACTGTCCGTCAGGCGCAACCGAAATGCAACTAATTCTGAAAAGCATCTGCTTCACATTCAAATCAACACCTGGCATCAAGGAGACCTCGAAATTGGTCTAATCAAAGACGATCATTCCTGATAAAGATCCTTGAATGAGGAAACCAAGTTCAGAGGGTTTTCCTAAAACAGGGGCATACAATCAAGAACCCTATTGACTAGGGGCATATCTTTCAAGAACTCAAACACCGGGGCAAGGCATATCAGGCAAGACATGGTGAAACTCGAGTTCTCTCTAAAGGTCCCTCCTTCAGATAAAGGGGCATGTCTCACAATTTCTGATATTCGGGAAGTCACACTAGTATCACCTAAGGAGCATTGTTGCGTAATTGATCTTCCCACGCCTGTACTATTTACATCCCGCGGTGAGGGATCGGCATACATGCATAATTCTCATTTATTTTGAGAATCTCATTACATGACACATGCATCATGACATTGCATAAAACTAACACTGCCTTTTCAG
This sequence comes from Vicia villosa, assembly GCF_029867415.1. NCBI lineage: Eukaryota > Viridiplantae > Streptophyta > Magnoliopsida > Fabales > Fabaceae > Vicia > Vicia villosa. Next base: position 91,115 of record NW_026706350.1, on the reverse strand, counting down.
GTCACTTCATAATCAAAAGGATGTTATCATCCAATTACAGTACAAATACGATCGTATCAACGATTCAATCTTAGCAGATACAATTCTAGTACCTCATTCCAAGTCTTTCTTCAAAGACAGTCCAGAAGCAATCAAAGAATTTCCTACCTCTCCAGGTAGTCTTGTCCAAGACAATTATCCTAATCTTTCCAAGCAGTCTTGTTTAAGACATATCCTAACCTTTCTAGGTAGTTTTGTTTAAAATATTTCATAGCCTTTATAGGAACCTTTCTAGGCAGTTTTGTTTAAAACATTCCACGACCTTTATAGGAACCTTTCTAGGTAGTTTTGTTTAAAATGCTTCGTATCCTTTATAGGAACCTTTCTAGGTAGTTTTGTTTAAAACGTTCCACGACCTTTACAGGAACCTTTCTAGGTAGTTTTGTTTAAAATATTTCATAGCCTTTATAGGAACCTTTCTAGGTAGTTTTGTTTAAAACGTCTCACGACCTTTATAGGAACCTTTCGAGGTAGTTTTGTTTAAAACATATCGTGTCTTTTATAGGAACCTTTATAGGTAGTTTTGTTTAAAACGTCTTATGTCCTTTATAGGAACCTTTATAGGTAGTTTTGTTTAAAACGTATCGTTCCTTTTATAAGAATCTTTCTAGATAGTTTTGTTTAAAACACATCGTTCCCTTTATAGGAATCTTTCTAGATAGTTTTGTTTAAAACGTATCGTTCCCTTTATAGGAATCTTTCTAGATAGTTTTGTTTAAAACGTATCGTTCCCTTTATAGGAATCTTTCTAGGTAGTTTTGTTTAAAACGTATCGTACCCTTTATAGGAACCTTTCTAGGTAGTTTTGTTTAAAACGTATCGTACCCTTTATAGGAACCTTTCTAGGTAGTTTTGTTTAAAACGTATCGTACCCTTTATAGGAATCTTTCTAGATAGTTTTGTTTAAAACGTATCGTTCCCTTTATAGGAACCTCTCTAGGTAAGTCTTGTTTAAGATATCCCGTATCCTATCTAAGAGCCTTTCCAGGTGAGTCCTGTTTAAGACGTACCATAACCTGTCTAGGTAGTCCTGTTTAAGACGTTTCATATCTTTTTAGGAGCCTTTCTAGGTGAGTCTTATTTAAGACATATCATGCCTTTCTAGGTAGCCTTTTTAAAATGTTTACCCAATCTTTTCTAAGACACACTTAGTTCTTTTAAAGAACTCCTCAGTTAGTCTTCTCCAAGACATTCTTCCTAAGCATTGTTCAAAGCCTAAGCTTCTTCGCATCAATCGTCGTTATACCCTATTCAGGAACCTCTTCAGGTGGTCTTATGTAAGACATTACTTCCTCTCTCCTCAGATACGATCAATATGATCCTGGTATGAAGAGCATATGCTCTGGACAAGCACCTTTTCAAACAAATAGGTGGCATCTATAAGCCTATCTCCCACAGAAACTCCTTCCCTACGCAAGCAAATTTCAGGGCATTTCAGTGTCCAATCATCTTCTACCTCTTTAGGTTCAAGAAGATTGAACAGGGGCAGCTGTCATACCCCAAAATTTGCCTTCCATATTCCATTCACAATGATTCAAAGTTCAAATCCAAAGCTTTGCTCCCTCAATGATTCAGGTAACCCACAGTCAACTGGTTTGACCTAAAAGTCAACCATGATCAAAGCACAGTCAAAAAAACTCTCAAGTTTGGGTCAACATAAAGTGAATAAGAGTATAACCATCATTTGATCAAAGATTGATCATGATTCCATTAATAGAAACTCAGAGATGAACAAATACAACAAGGTTCAAATTAGGGTTTCTTAGGAGAAAGTCAACCCAACTTTGACTGGGCATAACTTTCACATAGAACATCAAAAATTCCCCACTCAAAGTCTATTTTTAAGGAAATTGGATTCTCTACAACTTTGTTTCTCATAAGCCAAGGCCAGAAATGCATCATTTGGGAGATATGGTACATGAGGTTATAGGTCCTCCAAAAGGTCAATAAAACATACCTTTTGGGTCAAAGCTCATAACTTGAGCATGGAAACTCCAATTTAGATGAAACCAAAGGCATCATTTAAAGGACTCATCAAGCTTTCTAAAAAGTCCTAGCATGCATTCTTATGATTAAAATTGAAGGAGATACAAAGCGTAGAAGTTGGTCGATTTTGGAGAAATACGTAAAACCCTAACTAAGTGATTTTGGTTTTCTTGACTAATGGGCCTAAGATTTTCATTCTAAACGTGGTCATGACCCATGATTTGACCTTTAAACCCATCATCTTATTTTTATCATATTTATTTATATTTATTTGAATTTTGTTCATTTAAATGTTAAATAAATTATATAAAATGTCAAGTAATAAAATCAAGTTGCATGGATCCATTTATTATTGTTCAAGGGCCCAAGAAATACCCCACGGAGGTCCAAAAAACGTGTTCATGTGTTATGAAGGGTTTCTTTTAAAATTAGAAAGGATATATTGGTTTTTTGAACAAAAGTTATTTGCTCTTCAAATACAAAAGGACCAAGCCCATAAAAACCCTAAAAAGGATCATATATATTCTAAAAAGATGGAGGACGAAAAGGGGGGGGGGGGGGAATACATGAGGGTTTTAGGAGAAGCAAAATATTCAAGAAAGAAAAAAGAGGCCAAGGTTCAATTACAACCATTCTCAAACAATCCCAAGCGACTATTCTTGTTCCTGAGATCCTCAAGGGTAAGTCTAAATCCATAGCCACGACCAAACTCGCAAGAATCATGCATGGTGTAAGACATATTCATCTTTTATGTTTGATTTTCGTATTTTGATTTTTCCATGTTCCCATTCAAAAATAACTTCACAAACACATTCCAAAGGCTCATTAGAGAAGGTTTGACACGTTTTTAATAAGGTTTAACATGGGGATTTTGTAACACCATTGTTAGGGCATCAAAGTGGAATTCGCGCGGACTCATAGTTACGTGCGCTTTTAGACAAAAATAACGCCTCCATTGAGTCCGTAGCGTCCTTTTTAGTCGATCTGGGCTGGCTCCTATTTCTTCCATGGCTGTTTTTGTGAGTTTTAATTTGCAGGTTATTTAGCTACCATAATATCGTAGCAAGGTTGCAGCAATTTCCTAGCAAATCTGAGTTATTAATTGAAGAAGATGAAGACCAGCAAAAGAAACTCCCAAGAAACGCGTGGAGAAGCGTGACTGGGCCGTCAGCAATTCAACGGTCTCCTCCCACTCCCCATTCGCCAGTCAACGCGCGTGGGCCATCCTGGTTTGTTTGACCATTCACATTGCTCTGTTAATATTTATTTATTCAGGCCCTAGAAAATATCACATGGGAAGCGCAGCACAAGTGGCGAGTAATGAAAAGGTAAACCCCAAGGGCCTGGGTTCGATCCCTGGCATCCTTGGGTTATTTTGGCATTTTTGTTTTGAATTATGCTACCACAGATCCAACGCGCCTCACACAAAGGGACGCATGATACTCCCTCACGCAACTCACCTTAGATCTCCTATGATTTCAATCTAACGTACCAGGATTGCAAGGCTTACCATGGACCTTTCAGGCATATCATACAGGATCAACACCCAGGTTTTATTTAATATAATTATTTATTTATTTAACTATTTAGATTTAAATAATAAATAATTGTATTTGATTTAATTTATTTATTTTAATTAGGGTTAGGACATTAAAATAGGACTAGGCTAATAACTAACATTAGGACTATTCTCCCAATTATTTTTCTCGATTTTTCGAGTTAATTTATTTAATTGATATTTAATTATAAAAGCCATAAAAACCCTAGAAAAGTTGATTCGTCCATTAGGGTTTGTCCAATCCCATTAGTTTTTTAGCCACAATAACAAGATTTAATTTATTATTCGCTTCGATTAAATCAATTGATCGCGGTGGGTAATAATCGATTAATTATTTAATTCTTTAGTTAATCAAATTCTATAAATTAAAATAAAACTTATTTTGCTAAATGGTTTTAACCAAATCTATTGGTTACGATGGTTAGCATTTTCTCTTCATCAAAATTCGTTATTATTTGTAATCAAACCTATTGAGTATGAGGGATAACGATAAATTAATAATCAATAAAAATACATCCATTTGCTAAAAGTGATAATCGAATCAATCGATTAGAATTGCCAGCAATTCTCTATCAATCTGTTAATTATGGTGATCAAACCTATTGATCATCGCGGTTAATAGTACAAATCAAAATCATGGTTGTACGCCCAAATCTTAAAAAACACTTTTCAAACCTTTCAAAACCACAAATTTCAAACATACGGATTTCCATCCTCATTCAAAACTACGACAGGCCAGTCAAAAAGCCTTCAAACCATTCAAACTCTAACTCTAAGGGCGTACAACTCGTCCCCCGAACTACGTAGACTCTGATCCTCCATAAGGAGGTACGTAGGCACTTGGCAACAAGGCGAGTCCCCTCCCCCATAAATCTCATTTTGTCCCGATTTTATTTAAACCTTTAATCTTAATAATTTGCCATTTACTCTATTAAGTGTCTGTCATCTCTCTTTATCTTTTGCCATAAACCTCTATCTTTGAGATGTTAGCCATAGGAAAGGGTTGAGGGTGCCTAACACATTCCCTCGACCTGAATATAGTATCTTACCCTGATCTCTTAACTACGTAGGGTTTCCTATTCGCCCTTCAGAATAGGTGGCGACTCTAAAAGCTTAATTTTTAGGACAGGTTGCTACATCACACAAGGAGCATTGTTGCGTAATTGATCTCCCCATGCCTGTACTATTTACGTCGCGCAGTGTGGGATCGGCATACATGCATAATTCTCATTTATTTTGAGAATCTCATTACATGACACATGCATCAAGACATTGCATAAAACTAACACTGTCTTTTCAGGTCTCTTCATAATCAAAAGGATGTTATCATCCAATCACAGTGCAAATACGATCGTATCAACGATTCAATCTTAACAGATACAATTCTAATACCTCATTCCAAGTCTTTCTTCAAAGACAATCCAGAAGCAATCTAAGAATTTCTCACCTCTCCAGGTAGTCTTGTCCAAGACAATTATCCTAACCTTTCCAAGCAGTCTTGTGTAAGACGTATCCTGACCTTTTCTAGGTAGTTTTGTTTAAAACGTCCCACGACCTTTATAGGAACCTCTCTAGGTAGTTTTGTTTAAAACGCTTCACGTCCTTTATAGGAACCTTTCTAGGTAGTTTTGTTTAAAACATCTTTTGTCCTTTATAGGAACCTTTCTAGGTAGTTTTGTTTAAAACGTATCGTACCTTTTATAGGAACCTTTCTAGGTAGTTTTGTTTAAAACATATCGTGTCCTTTATAGAAATCTTTCTAGATAGTTTTGTTTAAAACGTATCGTTCCCTTTATATGAACCTCTTTAGGTAAGTCTTGTTTAAGATATCCCATATCCTATCTAAGAGCCTTTCCAGGTGAGTCCTGTTTAAGACGTACCATAACCTGTCTAGGTAGTCCTGTTTAAGACGTTTCATATCTTTAGGAGCCTTTCTAGGTGAGTCTTATTTAAGACATATCATGCCTTTATAGGTAGCCTTCTTAAAATGCTTATCCAATCTTTTCTAAGACACACTTAGTTCTTTTAAAGAACTCCTCTGTTAGTCTTCTCCAAGACATTCTTCCTAAGCATTGTTCAAAGCCTAAGCCTCTTCGCATCAACCTTCGACATACCCTATTCAGGAACCTCTTCAGGTAGTCTTATGTAAGACATTACTTTCTCTCTCCTCAGATACAATCAAATGAACCAGGTCTGAAAAAGCATATGCTTTAGACAAGTATCTTGTCAAACAACTGGCTGGCATCTATAAGCCCATCTCCCACAGAACTCCTTCCCTACGCAAGCAAATTTCAGGGCATTTCAGTGTTCAATCATCTTCTACCTCTTCAGGTTCAAGAAGATTGAATAGGGGCAGCTGTCATACCCCAAAATTTGCCTTCCATATTCCATTCACAATGATTCAAAGTTCAAGATTCAAATCCAAAGCCTTGCTCACTCAATGATCCAAGATCCACAGTCAACTGATTCAAACCTGAAGGTCAACTACAATCAAAGCATGATTCAAACCTATGACCATTGGTCAAACATCAAGTATAGAGGTGTATAACCATCATTTGATCAAAGATTGATCATGATTCCATTAATAGAAACTCAGAGATGAACAAATACAAAAAGGTTCAAATTAGGGTTCTTAGGAGAAAGTCAACCCAACTTTGACTGAGCATAACTTTCACATGGAACATCAAAAATTCCCCACTCAAAGACTATTTTGAAGGAAATTGAATTCCCTACAACTTTGTCTCTCACAAGCCAGGGCTAGAAATGATTCATTTGAGAGATACAATGCAAAAGATTACAGGTCATTTTCAAGCATCCTCCAAAAGTAGTTTTTTGTCAAAGAGGATATGATCAAGATAAAAGCTCCAAATGAAAAATATGTTCCAAAGTGGCTTGTAGAGGACATCTTGAGGTTTCCAAAAAGTCCCTCATAGCTAAAAAATTGAGTGAGATATGCTTGATCAAAGTTGGTTGATTTTGGAGGACCAAATATGAAAAAGGAAGGTTCAAATTGAGAAACTTTGCAAATGGGCCTATGGTTTTATGATACAAACTTGGTCCACAAGTCACTAGCATGCCCAAAACAAAAGCCACGAAATTTAATATATTATTTAATTTAATATAAATTTTTATGTCATTTTAATGATTTAATTAAGAAAAAAAATCAAATATTATGTTAAAATATTCACATAAGCTAATTCCAATCAACATTAATGGTTAAATATAATATGTTTTCGTGGTATATTGATTGGGAAAAGATTGATACAAGAATTGGCCAAAATAGAAAGTTTTCATTCAAGATTTAAGTCAATTTTACAAACTTTGCAAGATTGGATTTCAAGAGGCCTTGGGCTATAATTCTTAACCTAATTCACTCTTCTATAAGTAGTGAATAGAGGGCATAGGACTAGGGGACAAAATTCTGGGCAAAGAGAGCTTGCGAGTACACAAAAATCTCCAAGAAAAGTGAATTTCGGTTTCAAAGATTGGGGAAGTTTCAAAGAGGTTTAAGCATTGATACATGTTCCTGGGATCATTCTGAATCTATTGGGGTCATCACGCTGCATCAATACCCCCAAATCGACCTCCAATTGACCAAGGTATGTTGTTCTGAACATTGGATCGATTGGCATAATTTGTGTATCCTCATGTTAAATTGTTTATGTATTATCATTCATATAGTTATTGTGAACTTTTCTGGATCATTAGACTGGAGTTTGGGTGTTTAAGTATCGTTTGGCCATTGGAGGCCGAGGGAGGTTTTAGGGTTTTCAATTGGGGTTTCTCGTTATGAACAAAATTAGGGTAAAACAAATGCATGATTGGATTCGTATTCATTAGATGAAGGATATAGGCTGGTCGCGAAAATTTTATCAATGCGTATGTGCAATTCGTTATTTTGGTAGATGTTTTTGCTACGAGCAATTGTGTAGCAATTTCGTAGCTAAATGTTGCAGGTTTTAATGAGTTCAATGAAGAAGATGATGATGTGTCTCTATGGTACTGGTCCCTTTAAAATCTCGCGCGCATTTGTCCGGTTCTTGTTTCGTTCGTTTATTTATTTTATTAAACGCGTGTTCTAAACACGTGAAACGCCCAGTTGGGATGGTTAAGCCATGGGGTATGTGAGAGGGCGTGGGTTCGAGACCCCCCTCCAACACTTATTTTTTTTCTGAATTCCTCAATCCCTGATCCCATGCGCTGCCAGCTAAGTAACTTACCATATGCCCTCTAGATCTGGCCATCCAATCCCCACTAACCTTAGATCCAACGCCCAGAATCTAGTCCTTATACCATACACTCCAATAACAGCCACACTGAACCATAATCTCTAATAAACTTTAAATATTTTTAATTATTTATTTGTTTCAATTTAAATACTTTTTTTAATATATTTACTTATATAATAATTATTATTTTTAAATAAGATAAGTATATAATATTTGTATTAAAATTTCAATTTGTTGTTCGTGCCGATTAAATCGATTAATCGCTATGGGCAATAATAATTTTAATTAAAATGTTATTTAATTAAAATATAATTAATTTCAATTTGATTAAATGGTTTCGAGTATCTTATTAGTCGCGATGATTAATCTTTCTATTTTTTCATATTCAAATTCGTTATTCTTTTTAATCGAATCAATCGATTATGAGGGGTAACGATACAAATTAATTATTAAAAATTATAAAAATATCCTAATTCGTTATTAGTAATAATCATATCAGGTGATTAAAATTGGTAACGATACAATTTCAAATCTGTTAACTATGGCGATCGAATCTATTGATCGTTGCGGTTAATAGTGCAAAATTAAATCAGGGTTGTACGCCCAAACCTCAAAACACTTTTCAGTCCTTTCGAAACCTCAATTTCAAACTACGGATTTTCATCCTCATTCAAAACTATGACAGGCTATTCAAAGGCCTCCAAATCTATATCAAATCAAATTTCAAACTCAAAGGGCGTACAACCCGTTCCCCGAACTACGTTGACTCTGATCCTCCATAAGGAGGTACGTAGGCACTTGGCAACAAGGCGAGTCCCCCTCTTCCAAACTCTAATCATGTTCAAATAACTAGCCTTTAACTCTTACTACTCTCTGTCACCTTTCTTTATAAGCCTCGTCATAAACCTTTATCTTTGAGATGTTAGCCTTTAGGAAAGGGTTGAGGGTGCCTAACACCTTCCCTCGACCTGAATATAGTATCTAACCCTGATCTCTTAACTGCGCGAGGTTTCCTATTCGCCTTGGTAGAATAGGTGGCGACTCTAGAATCTTTATTTTTAGGGCAAGTTGCTACAGAAGTCTACTATCGTTCAACGACGATCAAGTGAAGACTTCTGCTGCAAAGTTCTCTTAGTGGTTTGAAATCTTAACACTGCAATGATGGTAATCATATTAAATATATCTCAAGCCTCAACAAGGTCGAAGATTAAAAGTTCTTATGTTATGCCAAAATTAAAGATAATGATCCCAAGACTTGAATTTCAGAGTTGTGGGAGGGAAGAAGTGTGAAAGTTCATATAGTTGTGTCTGTTTAAGTGACTAGTGTCTTGTAAAGACACATGGTATTTTTGGAAATACTATAGAAAAATATTACAGACCATGAAAACATTTGAGAAACCTATCTTATTTTATAAAAATCACTTGAAAATATTTTTAAGACCTAACTAACTGATTAGGGGAGTGTCTAATTGATTGGGAGGATTTTTCCAGCTGAATAATTGATTAGCCCCTTAATCATCTAATCAATTATTTTCACTTAGTTGAGTCTAAAATTGATTGTGACAGTCTTAATATCATAATCTTTCATTTATGGCTGGAACAAATGAGTATTGGCGATCAATAATCGATTGGCCAAATCAATTATGACATTCATTTTTTCCATGGATTGTTTCTAAATTATAACCACAACCTAACCTATAAATAGATAGCTCCTCTTTCATTTTTTTACACCCATAAATTGATCTTTGGTCTCACTTTCTTATACTCTCATCATTTTTTATAAATCTCTCATTTTCTCACATATATTTTGCCATTAGTGCTTTGAGAGTATTATTGAGTCTAAGTGAGGATCTTTGTTTAGAGTGAAGGATATAATTTAAATTTACCCAAGAGTGTATTATCTATTGAGTATGAGCTTCTTGCTTAAGAAGGTATTGTTTAGTTTTGAGCTAAACTAGTAAAGTCTCTTGTTTGGTTTGGGTGATTCTCTTAGGAAGTCTCTGTTTGGTTCGAGAGTTTTACCAAGAAGAAAATCCCTCTTTTGGTTCGTGAAGATTAGTCATTAAAATATCTCATTTTCTCACATATATTTTTCCATTAGTGCTTCGAGAGTATTCTTGAGTCTAAGTGAGGATCTTTGTTTGGAGTGAACAGTATAATTTTAATTTACCCAAGAGTGTATTATCTCTTGATTAAGAGCTTCTTGTTTAAGAAGGTATTGTTTGGTTGTGAGTTAAACTAGTAAAAGCTCTTGTTTGGTTTGGGGGATTCTCTTAGGAAGTCTCTGTTTGGTTCGTGATTTTTACCAAGTAGGAAATATCTCTTTTGGTTCGTGAAGATCAACAATTAAAATATCTCATTTTCTCACATATATTTTTCTATTAGTGCTTCGAGAGTATTCTTGAGTCTAAGCGAGGATCTTTGTTCAGAGTGAAGGGTATAATTTTAATTTACCCAAGAGTGTATTATCTATTGAGTAAGAGCTTCTTGTTTAAGAAGATATTGTTTGGTTGTGAGCTAAACTAGTAAAAAATCTTGTTTGGTTTGGGGGATTATCTTAGGAAGTCTGTGTTTGGTTTGTGAGTTTTACCAAGAAGAAAATCTCTCTTTTGGTTTGTGAAGGTTAGTCATTAAAATATCTCTTTTTCTCACATATATTTTTCCATTAGTGCTTCAAGAGTATTCTTGAGCCTAAGTGAGGATTTTTGTTCAGAGTGAAGGGTATAATTTTAATTTACCCAATAGTGTATTATCTCTTGAGTAAGAGCTTCTTGTTTAAGAAGGTATTGTTTTTTTTTTTGAGCTAAACTAGTAAAAGCTCTTGTTTGGTTTGGGGGATTCTCTTAGGAAGTCTCTGTTTGGTTCGTGAATTTACCAAAACGAAAATCTTTCTTTTGGTTCGTGAGGATCAGTCAATAAAATATCTCATTTTTTCACATATATTTTTCCATTAGTGCTTCGAGAGTATTCTTGAGTCTAAGTTGTAACACCCTTCTAAACCCCGCGGCAATTAAATAAATAATTCAGAGTAACATGAAAACAAGGGTGCCATAATTAAAATAAATCAATTTATCATAAGTCATTTGTCATGCTTCACTTAGAAACGAATCATCAATTTAACAAAATCATGTTTCTACACAGCGGAACATTCATCAACGGATAATCATAACATCATCTATGCAATATCTCACAAAATTAATCCGATAATAACAAAATAGAATATCATCATAAACTCTAAACTAGCGTTCCCCTAGTGTTACAATATCAGAGCATGACACCTGACGCTATACTAACACACTGACTTATGAGCTAATCCTCACTAATTTGAAAGCCGCTATCCTCAATCTGAAATAACTGAAGGATAGAAAAACACTTAGAAAGGGGGGGATTGAATAAGTGTGACTTTAAATCTTGGACGATAAAAATAAATTGCACAATTATTTTTATCCTGGTTCGCTGTTAACGAAGCTACTCCAGTCCACCCCCGCAGAGATGATTTACCTCAACCTGAGGATTTAATCCACTAATCGCACGGATTACAATGGTTTTCCACTTAGTCCACGACTAAGTCTTCTAGAGTATTCTGATCACAACTTGATCACTCCAGGAACAACTGCTTAGACAACTTCTAAGACTTTTCTAGAGTCTACTGATCAACCTGATCACTCTAGTTACAAACTGCTCAGCCAACTGCTAAGACTTCCTAGAGTATACTGATCACACGATCACTCTAGTTCCTTACAACTTAATGTAATCTATTCAAGAGTTTACAAATGCTTCTTAAAAGCTATAATCACAAACTGTGATATTTCTCTTATCGTTTAAGCTTAATCTCACTAAGATATTACAACAGCAATGTAGTGAGTTGATGAAGATTCTGAGCTTTGATTGGATAGCGTTTCAGCAAGTTTATTTTCGTTCAGAGTTGTTAAGAATTGGTAACCTTGCTTCTCATCAGAACTTCATATTTATAGGCGTTGAGAAGATGACCGTTGAATGCATTTAATGCTTTGCGTGTTCCGTACAGCATTGCATTTAATGTTATACGCTTTTGTCAACTACCTCGAGCCTTGTTCACGCTGTGTCTACTGACGTTGCCTTTAGTAGCTTTAACGTTCCTTTTGTCAGTCAGCGTAGTCTGCCACCTGTACTTCCTTCTGATCTGATGTTTGTGAATACGACGTTTGAATATCATCAGAGTCAAAACAGCTTGGTGCATAGCATCTTCTGATCTTCTGATCTTGAAGTGCTTCTGTTGCGTGATACCATCTTCTGATCTTCAGTGCTTCTGATCTCATGTTCTTCTGATGCCATGTTCTGATTCTGCTTCGACCATCTTCTGATGTCTTGCCAGACCATGTTCTGATGTTGCATGCTGAACCATTTGAGACACAACTTCTGAGCGCTGAATTATGCGTACTCTTTATATATATTTCCTGAAAGGGAAATTGCATTGGATTAGAGTACCATATTATCTTAAGCAAAATTCATATTATTGTTATCATCAAAACTAAGATAATTGATAAGAACAAATCTTGTTCTAACAATCTCCCCCTTTTTGATGATGACAAAAACATATATAAATGATATGAATTTGCGATCAGAAAGAGTAGACGGCAAAAGACAAATTACACAGCTATAGCATAAGCATATGAATATGTCTCCCTCTGAGATTAACAATCTCCCCCTGAGATAAATAATCTCCCCCTGAAATAAATACTCGAAGAACTTTGATAAAAGACTTCCCTGATTATTTCGGTAGAGACGATCATATAAGCTTCTGCCTTCAGAGAATTCATAGCTTCTGACTTCTGCTTCCATTGGACAGCTTCAGAACTTGAATTTCTTTAGATCCTTAGAACACTCACAGCTTCTGATTCCTGCTTCCATCGTGGACAGCTTCAGAACTTGAATTTCTTTGATCTTCAGAACATTCACAGCTTCTGACTTCTGCTTCCATTCAGGACAGCTTCAGAACTTGAATTTCTTTGATCTTCAGAACATTCACAGCTTCTGATTTCTGCTTCCATTCAGGACAGCTTCAGAACTTGAGTTTTCTGGATCTTTTAGAACATTCACATCTTCTGATTTCTGCTTCCCTCGGATAGCTTCAGAACTTTGAATGTCTACCAACATCACTTCATGCTAGATTTGTATCAGAACATTGTTGAATGTACCAGAGCATCATCAGAGCATCTCTACATCCTGAAATGTTACAGAACAAAAACTAAACGACAAAAGTCAGCATGAACGAGTTAGAACATAAAATGTATGTTTGAACACATTATATGTATCAGAGCCATATAGGCTGAAATAATGTATCAGAGCCATAACATTATATGTATCAGAGCAAATAGAATTTTGTCAGAACAGGATAGACAATGATATTCAAATTCTATTATCAGTGCTTCTGATTCATTCTTCTTTCTTGCTTCTGATCTCTGAAGCTTGACAGCACTCAGCTTGCTTCAGTTTCCAAGAGCTTATTCCTTTTACGGAATAACGCTTCTTATGGTTTTGCTTCTAGTGTTTGCTTCTGAAGATTCACTTCACTTCTCTGTACCTGCAAAACACTTAAACCATATAGAACTTGCAGTTCTTGTTAGTGAATGTGTGGGAGCCTCTTTACCCAGCAACTGATAGATTTAATCAAATCATTTATCATTTATCTTCTCCCCCTTTTTGTCATATCATCAAAAAATAGAAAAGATTCAGATGAATAAAACAGAACACATGGAGGAAGAAGATGATGTCATTAAGGTTCAACCATTGGGTACAGAAGTACAAAATGAAAAGATCAGATGCACAGAAACAAAACAGATGCAAAGAAAAGAAAGAAACAGCATAGACTCAATCTAAGATGGCCCTAGTCTTGTCAAGATCTTGGCCAGCATCTCTTTCATCTCGTTGTTGTGTCCTTCTTGCCTCTCAATGAAAGCATCATACTTGTCATTGCGTGAGCTTTGCTCATCCTGTCTCCTCTGAATTTCTTCTAGCGTTTTTGCAAGACGAGAAGGTTCATCAGAAGAAGCTTCACAGCTTTGATCCACAGGAATGACAACTTGATCTGCAGCTTCCATAGAAGTATCATTTGCTGGGATATCCTCAACAGGGTCTGATTCAGCAACATGATCTTCAGCATCTGCTTCTTGCATAGAAGCATCTCCATATTCTGCAGCAGGAATTTCCGAGTCTCCATTCTCAAGTGCCTGAAGAATGGCAGCTAGATTCCTTGGAGCAGAAGGACCTTCAACTTCTGGTGGGTCAACAACTTCTGGAATGACCAAGTTTGGATCTTTCTCAGACGGGTTTTCCTTCAGATAGTCAAAGAGAGTCTTGAAATCTCCTAGCAGAACAGGATAATCAGGAATCCAGATAACCATGTCCCTGCATGGGTTTGCTTCCATTGCAGCAGCCAGTCTCAACTGTTCCATCTCATCCACAAAGGGCTTCTCCTCAGCAGCAACACAATTTCTGAGAGGATGGTAGTATATACCATTATCTCCCTCCAGAAGGTAACCAGGGTAACCAGGGGCAGCAGCCACTAGTCTTTTCTGTACTGCTATTGCTTCTACTTGAAAATCCTTGCGAAATCTTCTCCAGAGATTTCTTGTAGAAACATCATCCAGACCATTTAGGAATGCATCCTTCAGAAGGTCTAGACTGCTAATCACCTCAAGTCTGAAAAGTTCCAGGTAGGTATAGGGTTCAGGTTCAGGCGGATTGAAGGTGAATTTGTAGTCAGGATAGAGAAGACAGTAAGGTTCGGAATTTTCGATAGGTAAGGGATGAGATATAGAAGTTGGAAGTACGGTGGATGAGGAAGAAGGGATATCTGAGAGAATGATTGATGAGGATGGAATATCAGAAATGATGGATTGAGACGAGGATGGAGTGTTTGTAAAGGGAATTGGTGAGAGAGATTTATCAGAAGGAGTTGGGGGAAGAATACTTAAAGGTGTGGGGTTTAGAATGGGAGAGGAGGAGGATGATGGAGAAGGATTTGGTAGAGTGAAGTTTACTTTTGGTTCAGATGGAGGTGATTGGAAAGATGGTTTAGGGACAGAAGGAGGTGGAGTAAAGACATTTCTGGAGATTTGTACAGAAGAAGAAGAAGATCTGGTTCTGCGAAAGGAATCTCTGATCCTTTTATCTCTTCGTTCTTTAGATTCCACCTTGTCAGGATCATAGGTGACCCTCAACTTCTTGGCTCTCTCAGCCTCATCTTCTTGTGCCTTTCTTTTTAGCCTTGCCTGACGTTCCTTTTTATCCTTTTTCAGAATATCATCTTTGGATGGAAGTACTCTGCCACGGATCCAAGCAGGATCAACGTCTGATTGCTTCCTCACACAATCTTCCAAGTAAAACTTGACAACTTGATCAAGTTCTTTATGATACAAAGATATGAATCCTTCAACAGCAATTCTTCTTGACAGAATGTCAGGAAAGCTTGTGCACATAACAGGTACATTCTTAATGACTTCCAGTCCGAACAGATCAACACCATTGAAGATGGGACCTTGAGTTACTCCAAGAAAATGCGAGGCATTACAATTTCTGATGGAGTCCACCACTTTGCTTTCAATCAGAATGTCTGAAATCATCCTTCCGAAAGGAATGGTTGTTCTTGGAATATGAGGGTACTTCGCCCTTTCATCTTCTCTTGAATCAAAGATAGAGGTTTTCAGATTCTCAAATAGAATATGAGAGATGTTGATCTCTATCTTTTTGCCAATGCAGAAAAGAGTATACTTGTGAGTCGGACTGATGTAGGAGGAGCAGCGCATCTTTTTTCTATGGTGAAGAGAACCCAGAATAATCTCAGCCCATACTTTATAAAAAGGCTTTAAGTTGCCCGTAAAATGAGAATCAGTTCCAACAACCGTAGAGATTTGTTTTTCAACTAAAGTCCAGTCAACTGTATGGGGTTGAAACTCAGACCAACCTTCTTCATCATCAAGATTGTACAGCTTTCTGATGAGTTTCTCAGTGATAGTCACTTCATGCCCTAGCACGAATGAAATGATGGCAGTTGGGGTAACTGTTGCATGTACCCAAAACTCCTTTACAAGTTCAGGATAAATTGGACCAACCAATCTATCAAGATATTTAGACCATCCTTGCTCAAAGATTCTTGCATCACACTGAAAGCCATTTGCTTTAAGGTTGTTGACGTCCACAGCCGATTCACATAGAACTTCCAGTTCTTTCGTGGGTATTAAGCATGTTTTCAACGGAGCATCATTTTTGCTTAAACGGTTCTGTGTGGAAGTGATACTATCTTTAGAGATTGATGAACGAGAAGATGGATTCATTATGATAATGCTTTGAGATCAAATCAAGAACTAGGGTTTGAAGAGAGATGCAACGAGGTGAATGCACAAAAGAGAGAGAAAGAGAGAAAAAGTGGGAATGAAGATGAAGCGGGTTATTTAAAAGATTTAAAAAGAAATCATTATGCATTTAATGAGAAATGACATTAGGAGAGAGAACACAGTAAATGAAATGATTTAATACAGTTACCTAGGTCGGCGTCTTTTCAACTGCACGCTTTGTACAAACCGTACAGACACGTGTTCATCATCAGATAATAGATGACAGCTGTAAATATCAGAGAGATTTTACGCCTTCAAATTCTGATTACTGCTTCTGAATTGATCTAATTTCTCTTCTGGAAATACTCCTTCTGAAGTGTGCTGATATAAGTCTGAATGATCTTCTGATCCATTACTTCTGATGTACACAGCTTCTGGAGGTTTACTTCTTTGTTCTGCAGCTTCTGATAAGACAAAACTGTATCTGCAGAAATTCTTAAGCTCTTTGTTTCATCAGAAACAAGTTTATCATCAAAACAGATGTTTATTGATTTGTCCACAATCAATGTTTCAAAGTTGTATATTCTGTAGCATTTAGAGCATTCAGAATACTCAAGAAAGAAACATCAAAGCCTTAGAGGCAAACATCATAGATGGTTCCAAGACTAATAAGCTTCTTTTCTGAATTCCTACAAACATAGTTTCTTCAACAGATTTAAGAACCAGAGCTTGGAAGACAATCTTTCTTCCCTTCAAGTGTTGAGAGCAACTTGAGTCCAGGTGTCATGTCATGTTGAATGTTGTCTTCTTTGTTATCAAGAGAATCTGCAAAAGAAATAATCTTTTTCTTTGGTACCCACATCTTCTTGGGTCCTTTCTTGTTAGATTTTCTCAAGTTCTGATTGAACTTGGGTTTGACATTATAAGCAATAGGAGGAACAGCATGATAATTTTTAATATGAGTTTCATGATATTTCCTAGGTTGTGTCACATGCTTCTTGGTGTGTGTTATGTGAAAACTTTGTGCATGTGAAGTGTGCCTAATATCATGAGAGTGGCCATACTTGAACTGATCATACAATGGCTTGTATGTGAGTTTCATTTCATCAACAGGTTCAAGTTTGTATGGGGTTTCACCCTCATAACCAATGCCAACTCTTTTGTTTCCAGATACGGCATATATCATAGAAGCTAGCTGACTTCTGCCAATACTTCTAGATAAGAACTTCCTGAAACTTAAATCATATTCTTTCAGAATATGGTTTAGACTAGGAGTGGATTTTTCTGAATTAGAAGGAGATCCAACATCATTGGATAATTTTAAAAGTTTATCTTTCAATTCAGAATTTTCCAATTCAAGCCTCTTTGTTTCAAATTCAAATAGCTTTTTCAGCTTTTTGTATTTAATACAAATCTGAGACTTGGATTCCAGAAGTTCAGTTAATCCGGAAACTAACTCATCTCTAGTAAGTTCAGAAAATACCTCTTCAGAATCTGATTCTGATGTAGATTCTGATCCGTCATCTTCTGTCGCCATCAGCGCACAGTTAGCCTGCTCATCTTCTGAATCATCTTCTGACTCATCCCAGGTTGCCATAAGACCTTTCTTCTTATGAAACTTCTTCTTGGGATTCTCCTTCTGAAGATTTGGACATTCATTCCTGAAGTGTCCTGGTTCATTGCATTCATAGCACATGACCTTCTTCTTGTCAGATCTTCTGTCATCAGAAGATTCTCCATGTTCAAATCTTTTTGAACTTCTGAAGCCTCTGAACTTCCTTTGCTTGCTCTTCCAGAGTTGATTTACCCTTCTGGAAATCATGGACAGTTCATCTTCTTCTTCAGATTCTGATTCTTCAGGATCTTCTTCTTTGGCCTGAAACGCGTTAGTGCATTTCTTGATATTAGATTTTAATGCAATAGATTTACCTTTCTTTTGAGGCTCATTTGCATCCAGCTCAATCTCATGGCTTCTCAAGGCACTGATCAGCTCTTCCAGAGAAACTTCATTCAGATTCTTTGCAATCTTGAATGCAGTCACCATAGGACCCCATCTTCTGGGTAAGCTTCTGATGATCTTCTTTACATGATCAGCCTTGGTGTATCCTTTGTCAAGAACTCTCAATCCAGCAGTCAGAGTTTGAAATCTCGAAAACATCTTTTCAATGTCTTCATCATCCTCCATCTTGAAGGCTTCATACTTCTGGATTAAGGCAAGAGCTTTTGTCTCCTTGACTTGAGCATTTCCTTCATGAGTCATTTTCAAGGACTCATATATATCATAGGCTGTTTCCCTGTTTGATATTTTCTCATACTCAACATGAGAAATAGCATTCAGCAAAACAGTTCTGCATTTATGATGATTCCTGAAATGCTTCTTTTGATCATCATTCATTTCTTGTCTTGTCAGCTTTACGCCACTGGCATTTACTGGATGTTTGTAACCATCCATCAGAAGATCCCATAGATCACCATCTAGACCAAGAAAGTAACTTTCCAGTTTATCTTTCCAGTATTCAAAGTTTTCACTCTCAAATACCGGCGGTCTTGTATAACCATTGTTACCGTTGTATTGCTCAGCAGAGCCAGATGTAGATGCAGGTGGATTTGTCGGAGTTTCACCAGCCATCTTTTAAATGAAGCGTTTTTCTCTTCCTGAATCTTTTCTAAACACGGTTAAGTGCTTGCACCTTAGAACCGGCGCTCTGATGCCAATTGAAGGATAGAAAAACACTTAGAAAGGGGGGGATTGAATAAGTGTGACTTTAAATCTTGGACGATAAAAATAAATTGCACAATTATTTTTATCCTGGTTCGCTGTTAACGAAGCTACTCCAGTCCACCCCCGCAGAGATGATTTACCTCAACCTGAGGATTTAATCCACTAATCGCACGGATTACAATGGTTTTCCACTTAGTCCACGACTAAGTCTTCTAGAGTATTCTGATCACAACTTGATCACTCCAGGAACAACTGCTTAGACAACTTCTAAGACTTTTCTAGAGTCTACTGATCAACCTGATCACTCTAGTTACAAACTGCTCAGCCAACTGCTAAGACTTCCTAGAGTATACTGATCACACGATCACTCTAGTTCCTTACAACTTAATGTAATCTATTCAAGAGTTTACAAATGCTTCTTAAAAGCTATAATCACAAACTGTGATATTTCTCTTATCGTTTAAGCTTAATCTCACTAAGATATTACAACAGCAATGTAGTGAGTTGATGAAGATTCTGAGCTTTGATTGAATAGCGTTTCAGCAAGTTTATTTTCGTTCAGAGTTGTTAAGAATTGGTAACCTTGCTTCTCATCAGAACTTCATATTTATAGGCGTTGAGAAGATGACCGTTGAATGCATTTAATGCTTTGCGTGTTCCGTACAGCATTGCATTTAATGTTATACGCTTTTGTCAACTACCTCGAGCCTTGTTCACGCTGTGTCTACTGACGTTGCCTTTAGTAGCTTTAACGTTCCTTTTGTCAGTCAGCGTAGTCTGCCACCTGTACTTCCTTCTGATCTGATGTTTGTGAATACGACGTTTGAATATCATCAGAGTCAAAACAGCTTGGTGCATAGCATCTTCTGATCTTCTGATCTTGAAGTGCTTCTGTTGCGTGATACCATCTTCTGATCTTCAGTGCTTCTGATCTCATGTTCTTCTGATGCCATGTTCTGATTCTGCTTCGACCATCTTCTGATGTCTTGCCAGACCATGTTCTGATGTTGCATGCTGAACCATTTGAGACACAACTTCTGAGCGCTGAATTATGCGTACTCTTTATATATATTTCCTGAAAGGGAAATTGCATTGGATTAGAGTACCATATTATCTTAAGCAAAATTCATATTATTGTTATCATCAAAACTAAGATAATTGATAAGAACAAATCTTGTTCTAACAATAACAACATGTAAGGGTGAGTCTCATTGCAATTAACAAATATTATTGCATCATAAATAATAACACATCATAGTTATATCATTCACCCAATCGTATTATATTCAGACAATTCAACAAACCACGCAGCCAACACATCATCAATTCATAACACTGAAACACATTCAATCATGTTATGAAATCATGCATATGAATGAACTGAGACTATGCATGTGGTACCAAATATCATCAATGGGAATAACCCACCGACTGATCCAACATCAGCAAGATACGGTCCTGCCAACACAAATTCCACACAACGGGAATCATGCCCTTCACTGATCCAACACATCAACTGGATACAGCTCTCAACAAATGTTTATGAATGAATGCAAACATATATACAACATACTTATACCATAGTCAACAAATGAGTAACATCATCTTATACTCAAATCATCATCATCATCATCATCATCAAAGCATGTTTATATACATTAGCATCATTCAAATACAATCATATCATCATCATCATTAAGAACATACATGTATCCGCATCAATCCTCATCATCATCATTCATAAAGGACATACATGTATTCACATCTTCCAAAGCAAATCAATCGTCATTATACAATTCTCAACAATCATCACATCACATAATCATGTTTTCAAACACATCTTATATCGTCACATTTCATCATATATGTCAACAATATATTATCCATCAAACTAACAAAATATTCACATCATATTCATATCCTTGCATAGAGTATCTTATAAACTTCACCATCCAATTAAACAAATCATCATACGACTCATATTTTAAACATAACATGTATCGTCATATCTAATCGTATATGTCCACAACACATCATTCATCAAAACAAGAAAATCATGGTTTAAAATAATAAAAAGTTACACCTCATTTCGTCATTTAAACACATAGTTTATTTTATGAGGTTCATCATACACAAGACGGCACTCAGAACAGGCCAACGGTTCAAAAGATACATCATTTTCAAGTTTGGAAAATTTCTGCACAGCAAGGTCCGCTCATCGGACCACTAGCGAATCATGACATAAGCGAACTACCTTCAGACCTCCGCTCAGCGGATCACTAGTGATCGGTCACCATTTCTAGTAAGTTTCCGCATCTTTTTCCGACCGAAATTCGTAATCTTGGTAATACTAAGTGGCATTGGCATGTGTTTTTAAAGTAAGTTTCTTGTTTTTCGGTTTTATGGTTTTGTTGCATTTTAATGTGTTTGGAGTATTATAAAAGTGTCGTTTTATGCGCTGGTTGTTAGTTTGTTGTTGGCCAGGTTGATGCATGGGAGAGATAGAAACTTATGGCGCGCACGAGCGAAAAAAGAAGCCAAAAGAGCCAAAGCTGAGGACAACACGGGCACCCGTGTTCAGGCACACGGTCCGTGTGGAAAAGTGGCTGGAAAAGCATTTCCTGAGGGCAAGGCAGAGGTTTCACACGGGCACCCGTGTTCAGGCACACGGCCCGTGTGGAAAAGTGCGTGGAAAGTGATTTTCTTGAAGGCAAGGCAGAGGAACAACACGGGCACCCGTGTGCAGCAACACGGCCCGTGTTGTTGAGGCGTGCTGATTTTATTCACTTGCTTTTCCTCACTTGAAGGGGACCAGTAAGGGTATTTTTGGTATTCCAGTTGCAACCTGAATGGAAGTGAATGATAAGTACAACCTAGGGCAAAAGGAGAAGACACTTTTGGACAGATCGTAATAGAGAATTGCAGAGGAGAAAGAGACGGAAGCGAGAATTTGGAAGGCGAAGAGATTCAACGGTGGACACCATTGAAGATCTTAGTACTCCCAATTGATTGTAATGTCTAAACTTTTTCATTTGTTTTTTTTGAATACTATGAGAGGCTAAACCCCCCAATGCTAGGGGGGTGTCCCTGATTCGATCTGTAATAACTCTGGATTTGGTATTTCGTTAATTGAAATTATATTTTGTTCCTGTCAATTGTATAATGTTCATAATGCTTTCTTTATCGGACGATAAGGATTGTTCTGTGGTTAACAATTCGTAGGTCTACAATTGTTAGAGTTTGTATGCAATTGAACCTTATGATCATCACCTAGGACTAGGGATATAATTTGGTTATTCGGAAATTCTTGATAAATACATGATTTGGTTTTATCCGATTTCTCTAAGGACTTAAGTAATCGGAGTTTAAATCAAATAAGATTGTCACTAAGGACTTAGGATTATCATTCTTGAGAATGAATACTTGGACCATATGATCGGTTTAATGAGATCTGCATCCAGAGAAAATTAGAGAGAGGAGCACACACCCTCCCTTAGCATTATTGTATCATATTCTTGAATTCAGTTTTAACTTCCGTTATTTTTTAGTAGTTTAATCTCTGTGAAACAACACATCATATGAACTTTTGTTTAACTGACTAAGTCTAATTACTTGTATTTCCTACGCAATCCTCGTGATCGATACTTGGGGTAAAACCCATTATTACTACATCGGTAAAAATAGTACACTTGCTATTTTTCCGATCAAGTTTTTAACAAATGTTTATGAATGAATGCAAACATATATACAACATACTTATACCATAGTAAACAAATGAGTAACATCATCTTATACTCAAATCATCATCATCATCATCATCATCATCATCAAAGCATGTTTATATACATTAGCATCATTCAAATACAATCATATCATCATCATCATTAAGAACATACATGTATCCGCATCAATCCTCATCATCATCATTCATAAAGGACATACATGTATTCACATCTTCCAAAGCAAATCAATCGTCATTATACAATTCTCAACAATCATCACATCACATAATCATGTTTTCAAACACATCTTATATCGTCACATTTCATCATATATGTCAACAATATATTATCCATCAAACTAATAAAATATTCACATCATATTCATATCCTTGCATAGAGTATCTTATAAACTTCACCATCCAATTAAACAAATCATCATACGACTCATATTTTAAACATAACATGTATCGTCATATCTAATCGTATATGTCCACAACACATCATTCATCAAAAAAAGAAAATCATGGTTAAAATAATAAAAAGTTACACTTCATTTCGTCATTTAAACACATAGTTTATTTTATGAGGTTCATCATACTCAAAACGGCACTCAGAACAGGCCAACGGTTCAAAAGATACATCATTTTCAAGTTTGGAAAATTTCTGCACAGCAAGGTCCGCTCATCGGACCACTAGCGAATCATGACAGAAGTGAACTACCTTCAGACCTCCGCTCAGCGGATCACTAGCGACCTTTGACAGAAGCTAACTAGGTCGGGACCTCCGCTTAGCGCACCCCCCTCCGCTTAGCGGACGCACGATTTTGCAGATTCTCAGGTCTGCAACAGACCCTGCGATCTCACACATACTAAGTCCAAAATCGATTCTAAACATCATATACAGCCAAATAATCATCAATTGCATCATCATACATCATTATACATCAAAACAACACATTATTAACCAATAATCTATGCAATTTCATCAATTATAACCTCCCTAAACCTAACATATAATCCAATTGACCTAGACAATATTTCTAATCAATGTTATCATCCAAAACACGATAAGAAATGTTAACCGGAGAGTCCCCCTTACCTTAGCCAAAGATTCTTGATTGGTCATCTTCCTCTTTGTTCCTCTTCACATATCAACTTTCCAATCTCTCTTCTCCTCTGCTATGCGTTTCACGTTCTTTTTTCCTTTCTCCCAATTTTCCTTATTTTTATGAAAAATAACATTTTAATTAGTAAAGGGCTTTACTAACATAACACCCCATCCTCCTTACTAATATCACACATGACCCAATGCCATAAACCATTCTTTTCCAATTAATTTCCACAAAACCCAAAATAATTTTAATTATTAATTTAATTTCCAATTAAATTAAAAATTAAAATATACGGGTGTTACATAAGTGAAGATCTTTGTTCTGAGTTAAGGATATAATTGTAATTTACCCAATAGTGTATTATCTATTGAGTAAGAGCTTCTTGTTTAAGAAGGTATCGTTTGGTTGCCAGCTAAATCTTCAAAAGCTCTTGTTTGGTTTGGGGGATTGTCTTAGGATGTCTCTATTTAGTTCGTGAGTTTCGCTAAAAAGAAAATCTCTCTTTTGGTTCATGAAAACCAATCATTAATATCTCCACAAGTTCCTGAGTTCAATCCGATTAGAAACTTAGTTTGTCAGAGATCACCTAGGTTAAAATTTCGGTACGATTCAAGATTAGCTCGATTAAAATCTTGGTTTGGTTTAAATCAACCAATTCAAATTCTCAGACAGTTTTAGATCAGGTCGTTCAAAATCTCAGTTAAGTTCAAGTTCAGCCAGTATAAAATTACGTTTTGGTTTGAGACCAGTCTTGTCAAAATATCTATTTGGTTTGGAGGATAATCACTCTAAATTTTGTTCATTGCTTGGTTAGAAATTAGTATTTAAACTTTAATTCCTCGTATAAGGGGGTTCATGGGCATATTTTATTGAAAGCTCTCAAGTTTAGTGAATACTTTCAAGAAGAGTTCTTGGGGACATGAGTAGGTCAATTTAGGTTGAAACTGTATAGATCTCTTATGTTTCTCTTTCTCCCTTATCTCTTAACTTTATTGTCTTTCTGCTTGTTTTCCTTCTATCAATCTTTTATTTCTGCTGCATATTTATTTGTTTGTTTTATAATTTTTTTTTCAAATTCTGATTTTTCAAACCTTCATAATTCACTTTCTCATGTGTATGAAGTTACATGTTCAACAATTATATGCATTTTTCTGTCTTATTTCTGCATCTCTTCTTTTGATCTTTGTAAAAGAGGGAGAAGTTTATGAGACGTCTTTATTTGTTAGTCAATAACAATATCAATTTAATCTATTTTGATGTTTTTTGTATTTTATTCTATTATATCTTGAGTCTCCCACAATTGTCCCTCATTCTCTCTGAGGCTGAAATCACTTATAATGATTTAAAATTGAGCATTTAGCCAAAGTAAACGCAAGATGACTTGAATCACTAGTTTGTGACTTGAATTAAGAATTTCATACAAGCCTAAGTCAAATAATACAAATTTGATTCAAATCATAAATAAGTTAGAAAAATTTGAAAGTTGGTGCTAAAAGTGTGACTCAAATAAAGTTCTTACATGACTCGAATCATAAGGTGCCTTGACTCAAATCACATTTTGGTTTGGATTTAATTATGAATGTATTTTCCATTTTGAAATTCAATTTGGGAAATGTGACTCGAGTCATAGATTGACTTTACTTGAATCACATGACTTGAGTCATGACTCAAATCAAACAAGCGAAATTATAATTTTTTGATCTTATTTCAAATCATTATCTCACTTGATTCGAATCATCATTTTTTGTATTTGACTCAAATCAAAATGTTGTTTTTACACCTATCTTGTGTTGTTAGGTCTCTAATTTTCTGATTGGCAGCAATTTCGTTTAAACATGTATCACATCCAGATGTTGAGCAAGATGTCGTGACATGTTGATCATACATCATAGCAGACTCGGTTTTTACTTCTTGGAAGATTTGATTTGTTTAAGCGTGAGATTCTCTGCTATTTTATCTCACATATTTTCGCAGTACAAGAAGGATTACTTTTGGAACAATTGTTTCTATTCCAGTTGTACACTTGTTTTATAAAATAGGAAGTTAAGACATTTTAGGAAACATGTGATGTTTGTTCCTTATTTTAAGAAGAAGTTTTCTGCATAAATTATGCAACAATCAGTTTGTGGATTTGCATCAAATTGATTGAAGATCCCAAAGTGCATGGTTATGGAAGACTATTTAAAAGAACGATATAGACCTAATGCATCAACTAAGCTGTACGTATTGAAGATTTTTCTAGGGTTTTAGTTTGTTCATTATTTATTGTGAGCCACTATATTATCACCTTGATATTAGAGTTGGACTGAGTTTGAGTTATAATTTGTTAATCAGTCATAAGCTTTTAAGCAAAGCTGATTATGTGTTTTCGAATAGTGTCTTCATCTTTTTGTTTTTATTATTAGTTTCACTATTGTGTGATTGAAGGGAAATGAGAGGGGTCTCATATCTAGGAGAGTCTTAGATAAAAATAGCACGAGAAGTGATTAGGTGAGAAGATTGTAAACTAGAGGGTGTTTACTTAGGCTTCAAACTAATACTATCACAGTGGATTTCCTTCCTGGATTGGATGCCCCCAGATGTAGGTGATGTTGCACCAAACTGGGTTAATAATTATCTGTGTTATTTACTTTCAGCAATTTACCATACCTACATAATAATTCTTGTTGTGACTGATCTGATATCAGTATCATGACATCTGGTTCGACATCTGATATCTGTGTACCAGAATTTCATGTGCCTTATCACTAGCACATATAAAACCAATTTTTTTCTCTATCTAAAAAATAATTTTCATAATCTTTTAAAAACCCTGAGTGTTTTGTCAATTTCACAAGCTTTCTCTCTTAAGTTAACCTTGAAGAAATTTTTTCTTAGGTTGATTTCTTGAGTGTGAACAAGTGCTGTGTGAGTTTTTTTAATTTTAAATTTCATCTTCAACTTGTATCCAAAACACCATTGGCGAGTGTTGCTCAATTCTAAGAGAGTGAGTGAAATCTATTTGTGAGGATATTTATTAGGTGTACTAATGTTCTTGTGCAAATTATTTGTTCTCAAATTGAAGAGTCACATTATGATTGAGGATTTATGGAGATTTACATGCAATGAAGAAAAATAAAATTTTATTCTACAAGAGGTCTTGGAGTTTTTAACTCCTTCAATAAGTTCAAAGACTTGGATAAGGGAATGTTGATAGGGTCGAGTGAAGATAGTTGCGAAAGAAATATTGGAGTGCTTTGGATTTGAGAAGGTGGATTGATTCAACATCGATGATCTATAAGGTTTTACATTCTAGTGAGCCAAGTACAATAGAGGGAGAATCAAGAGTCAAATATATGTTGCTTAGAAGTTGGATTTTAGTTTTCAGTTTGGATTTGATTATCATTTGTATTAAAAGACACTTGTAAATTTCATATTAGTGAAAAACTCAATAATTTTAGATGATTTATAATAAGAGATTGGATTAGGTGCATGCAAGAACGAAGCACCGAACCGATATAAATCTCAGTGTACATTTTTTATCCCTTTATATTTTGAATTTATGTATAGAATTTGCATCACATTACATTTTAATTGCTTTTTAGTTTGCATGCGGCTAAATTATGTTGTTCATAGAAATTTAATAATTAAGGCTGTGTTAAATCTAGTCTACAAAATATTTCTTTCTGGTGATTATTATGATAATTGTAATTCTAGATTATTGATTCCATTAATCAAATTATATTTAAACATCTCATTTTGAATCAATATGATTAATTAGCTTATTGTTGACTAGTTAATTCATCATCTTGTTATCATTTTATTTTCTGTACATTAAGTCATTGTGTAATTCTTCTAAAATATATTTCATTTTATTTTCTGTATATTAAGTCATCATGTAATTCTTCTAAAATGTATTTCTAAAACTTCTGCTTCCGCATATTTAAACTCTGATTTTTGAAAATATTTTTACTGGGGAAATGTCTATGAAACCCCTCATTAGACCATTCTACGCCCATATTCAACCAAACAATATTGTGCTGGTTTCAAAACTATTTTTATATTCTCACACACAAAGTAGTAATATAGCCGAAAGTAAAGAGAATATAGAAGAGAAGCACACATAAAATTTATACTAGTCTACCTCGTTAACTAGAGGCTAATCCAATTCCCTCACACTTGAAATATTTTTACTATAATCACACATAATTAAAGACAACTACTAAGACAACCTTATCTTAGATTTCATTGCTTCATACTAGAGAAAGTTCTTGCTTTAAAACTTTAAGAACTTTCTTGCTTCACCCAAGAAAGCTTTAAAAAAATTACAAAGGTATTTGTTTACAATAACTCACAGAGAGTGGTAATTATTACAACTTAATTAGAAGTATTTAACTTTCATACAAAAGGATAATCAATAAAAGAGAACTTGGTTCTAGGTGTTTCTTCTTTTCTAATATTACAATATTTTGCAAAGCTCACAAATATTCAAATGTCTTAATTAGTAACACAAAAATAGTATAGTAGTAAGTTTGGCATAAGTGTTAAACCTTCAACATTTGATTTTGTCCTTTATATAGGACTTGGAAATTCTAAATTGTTAGTCAATTGTCTTTCCTAATCATTTGGTTGTTGGAAATAAAGTCGTATGAATTGTAGTTTCTGTAAAGAGTCTTATTCATCCATTTCTTGTACTGATCCTTATCATTTTATTCTTTATACTGACAAAACTGTTATGATGTGACCGTTGAGAACATCCTCTGTGTGTCATAACACATCAGATATTTGTCATTTGAGCACATGTGATCAGTTCTTCAACTAGGCATACATGCTCACTTACGTTGACTAAAGATGCTTATTTTTTCCCGAGTACATATGCTCATTTCTGCCTTGACATACAAGTGGTAAACTTTGTTAACTTAGTCATAGATGATCATTCCATTTCTCTATGGATAGATGATAATTTCTTCTAACTGAGTGCAAACGATCATTTGATAGCTCTTGTTGAGTATTGTGCAAATGCTCATGTTTCCTATCTAGCTGCGAACGATCATTTGATCAAAATTGTTGACTCAAATGTATATTATCATTTCTTTTGCCTGAGTGTATATGATCATTTAGACTGGTTGAGGTCTAGCTAATCAAATTTGTAGACTTTAGTACAAATTCCAACTTTATTTTTCGTAAATAATTACAAATTATTCTACCCATAGTAACACACATAAACATAGACATTAAAAAAATTAAGTGACCCAAAAGAAATATTAGAATATTTATAGATATTTCAAAAATATCTTCAAATCTTATTTTAAACAAAAAAAACCTATGACAAATTTGTTTAACAGAAATGTCTTATTGGAATCTCTCAATCAAATTCATAACAAAACACTAAAAGAAGTTTCTCACTTTCAATCAATCAAACAAACAAAACATGTACAAACAATTACAAACTAAACTCAAAAACACCTTCATCAGACCCATAACAACAACAACACCTTCAAACACTTCCACACCCATTTTCCACAATGCCACCAACTACATCTATACCAACAATCGTCAAATCAACGCTTTCATCAAATCCAAAAACCCAAACTCAGCACTTGAACTCTTCCACAGCATGCAAATCCGTGACACTGTCAGTTACAACTTGATCATTTCATCCTCTTGTTTGCCACCCAAGAAAGCTTTTCATCTCTATACCCAAATGGGTTTGTTGGGGATAAGAGAAACCTCAACTACTTTTGCGTCTGTTATAACTCTTTGTACCAATGCTGGGTTTTGCATTGAAGGTTCTCAGGTTCATTGTAGAGTTGTAAAGTTTGGATTTTTGAAGAATGTGTTTGTTGGTGGTGCGCTTGTTGGGTTCTATATGGGTTTTAAGATGAGTGGGGTTGCAGTTGAACTGTTTGATGAGTTGTCTGAGAGAAATTTGGCTGTTTGGAATGTGATGTTACGTGGGTTTTGTGAAATGGGGGATTTGGAAGAGTTGCTTGGGTTTTACTCTAGGATGTGTTTTGAAGATGTGGAACCAAATGGGGTTAGTTTTTGTTATTTGATTAGGGGGTGTAGTAGTGATAGAAGGTTTCATGAAGGGAGGATGTTTCAGAGCTGTGTTTTGAAGATGGGTTTGGTGGAATCTAATGTTTTTGTTGCTAATGCTTTGGTGGATTTTTACTCTTCGTGTGGGTGTTTTGTTGGTGCAAGGAAGTGTTTTGAAGGGTTAAAGGTTGAGGATGTTATTTCATGGAACTCTTTGGTTTCTGTTTATGCTGACAATGATTTGGTAATTGAAGCTTTGGAGTTTTTTAATGTTATGCTAAAGTGTGGACATCGGCCGTCGGTTCGTTCGTTTGTCGGGTTCTTGAATTTATGTAGTAGAACTAAGGATAATGGTTTGGGGAAACAGATTCATTGTTGTGTTGTGAAATTTGGTTTTGATGAAAGTAGTGTGTTTGTTCAATCTGCTTTGATTGATATGTATGGAAAGTGTTTGGACATTGAGAGTTCTGTGGCCGTATTTGAATGCCTTCCTAAGAGAACTTTGGAGTGTTGTAATTCGATGATGACTTCTTTGTCTCATTGTGGTGCCACTGAAGATGTAGTGGAATTGTTTGGATTGATGGTTGATGAAGGTCTTATGCCGGATGAAGTTACCGTCTCGACAACATTGAAGGCGTTATCTGTGTCTGCTTCGGCAAGTTTCACCAGCTCTTTATTACTGCATTGTTTTGCATTGAAATCGGGTGTTGAAGGAGACACTGCGGTTGCATGTTCCCTTATGGATGCGTATTCAAGATGTGGACATGTGGAACTATCTCATCAGATTTTTGAGTCTGTTCGGACACCGAATGCTATTTGCTTTACTTCTATGATCAATGGTTACGCCCGAAACGGAATGGGGAAAGAAGGTCTTTTGTTGCTTCATGCTATGATCAAGAAAGGCGTAAAACCGGACGGAGTTACCTTCTTATGTGCATTAACGGGATGTAGTCACACCGGACTGATTGAAGAAGGAAGATTACTCTTTAACTCAATGGAATCTCTGCACAACGTTCCTCCAGATCGGCGACATTTTTCATGCATGGTGGATCTTTTATGCCGTGCAGGACTTCTACACGAAGCTGAAGAGTTTCTTTTAAAAGCACACGGAAAAGGAGATTGTTTCATGTGGAGTTCTTTACTCCAAAGTTGCAGGGTTCACAAGAACGAAGAGGTTGGAACAAGGGCAGCAGAAATGTTGGTTAATCTAGACCCAGATGACCCTGCAGTGTGGTTGCAAGCTTCAAATTTTTACGCCGAGATAGGAAAATTCGACGCATCAAGGCAAACAAGAGACGTTGCTATAGCAAGGAAGATGACTAGAGAGATTGGTTGCAGTTTGATTGAGATACGACAATGACAATGACAAAACAAAATAAAGTTCTTGAATTGATGAATCATCTTGCTCATTGTTCACACAAGATAAAGCAAATTTCACCATATTGGTGATGATATTAGTTTCTACATATGGTATTGTCTTGTCTATTCTTGCAATCCTAAAATTAAAGGAAAAGATTTCTTTTTGGAGGATTTTTTTGGTCGGCATGCGAAGAAAATGAGGGTATGCATTTGTGTTTTCCTGTTTGGTGTAACAAATTTAATGATTCCAAAATTAGAAAAATAATTTCCCACCCCTTTTTTGTGTATGACATTGTATTATCCAAAAAAAAAAGAAATAGTTTAGAATATGTAATAATCAAACTTTCCTATCTTGAATTCTCTTTCAGAGAGGCATAGTGGAGATAGTGCAAGAGTTCTTTAAATGGTTGATGAGTAAAGCAAACTATTACAATTTTTTTATTTCTTGAACTTTAAGTGTAGGCATGTGGAAAAATGTAACAACACCTTCATCCACTTACAAGCCAAGCCTTAAAGCCACTCCAAATCCTTCATTTTTGAAAGCTAATCTATGCTATATAAATAAATTATAACCAAAGTATTCATCTGCATTAATCAAATCAACCAACTTCAAACAGGAACAAAAAATATGGAAAACAAAATTTTCTTGGTTTCTTTACTTTGTTTGCTGATAGTGGCAAATGGAGTTTCAGGAAGCATGATGTGTGACAACAACGACTTTGGCATGCTTGAAGAACTCAACAAGTTGGCAATAGAGGAAGAATATGAGATAGAGGAACTTTCTGACATACCTTCGTGGACAAGCCAGCGCGGTGGAAAGGTTCTTGTCAATGTCGATAGCTTCGGTGCTGCAGGAGATGGAGAAACCGATGATACTGAGGTAAAGTTCTTTCCTTATTCAGAATTTTTACACATTTGAGGTTGTTGAGCATATGCAACTGTTTACTTTTTTCTGCATTAATCGATTGTGATTTATAGGCTCTTCAAAAAGCATGGGGAGTTGCTTGTTCTACATCAAAAGCTGTTCTATTGGTTCCACAAGGACGCCGTTACCTTGTTAATGCAACGAGATTCATAGGGCCTTGTAAGGACAATTTAATCATCCAGGTAATGTATATAGAAAAAAATTATTTAGTTTTATCGGTAACTCATCATCACGAATTTATGATTAGTCAATTACTGACATGGTATTTGCTTTTCTCCAGATTGATGGAACATTGGTTGCCCCGGATAATCCTAAGAACTGGGATTCAAAACTTCCACGCGTTTGGCTCGATTTTTCTAAATTGAACAAAGCTGTTTTCCAAGGCTCTGGAGTTATCGACGGCTCAGGAAGTAAATGGTGGGCAGCATCTTGCAAAAAGAACAAGACTAATGTATAACTTTTCAGAACTAATTTTTGTCTCTGTCTTAATTATTTTACAAGTTTATAAAAAATTTAATGTCGCAGACAATAATAGTTTTTTTTTTTTTCCCTTTCTTCACAGCCTTGCAGAGGCGCACCAACAGTAAGAACAACTTTCTTAACCACTATTGTATTGTATTCAAAATTTGCACAGAAAATGTAGTTTTAACTTTAAAGGGTGATTCATTGCAGGCATTTACCATTGATACAAGTTCAGGTATAAAGGTGAAAGGACTAACTATCCAGAATAGCCAACAGATGCATTTTACGATCTCGCGATGCGATTCTGTTCGAATTTTAGGAGTGAAAGTGTCTTCACCAGGAGACAGTCCAAACACTGACGGAATTCATATTAGTGAATCAACAAATGTCATTGTCCAGGACTGCAAAATCGGAACAGGTTCTGAACTTAGAATCAACTTGTTTATGATTGAGTTGCGTGGTCCTAATGAAATGCTAACACACAGACACATTGACTTTTTGTATGTTATAATCAGGGGATGATTGCATTTCAATTGTGAATGCTAGTTCCAATATCAAAATGAAGAGAATTTATTGTGGACCGGGTCATGGAATCAGGTATCATCAAATATTCATCCCTCAAATTAGTTACAGAAAACACACACATAGCATTATTTTAATCGATTACGTGACTTGTGCAAAGATAAGATATCAAACTCAAAGTTAAAAGTAAATTTATTAGGTTTCTAGAAAACCCAATTAGGTAAAGTAGTTATTTCTTTTCCATAACACTTTTTTTTTTTGCCAGCATTGGAAGCCTTGGTAAAGACAACTCAACTGGTGTTGTCACAAAAGTGATTTTGGATACAGCATTTATAAAAGACGCCACCAATGGTCTCAGAATTAAGACATGGCAGGTAGAGTTTTCTATTTCCATCTTGATAAAATTTTGGCAAAAATATTTGCTTTGCATCATCATTAATTAGTTTTGTTCATGGCATGTAGGGAGGTGCTGGATATGTTCGAGGGGTACGCTTTCAGAATGTGAGAGTCGAAAATGTATCAAACCCGATTCTTATAGATCAATTTTACTGTGATTCACCAACCACATGTCAAAACCAGGTACACAAAACCAGGACAATCTCAAGTTTTTAGAGGCCCTGTGTAGATTAGTCGTAGTTTAATTATGAAAAAATAAATAGAGGCTCTATTTAACTATGATTTAACCATGACAAATATTTTACGAGGCCCTGTTTATCCAATGTTTGATTGTGATAAATTGTTAACCTTGTGCGGTAGCCAGCATTGTACACCCTCAAAGAGAGTCTTGCAGAAAACCGAAAATATATAGTTTTTGAATAATTTCTCTTACGAATTCTCACTTGTATAATATGGTTTAATTTCAGGAATCAGCTTTGGAGATAAGTGAGATAATGTACCAAAACATAAGTGGGACTACAAATAGTGCTAAGGCCATTAAATTTGATTGTAGTGACAGTGTTCCATGCAGCAAATTAATACTAAGCAATGTTGATTTGGAGAAACAAGATGGCACAGTTGAAACATATTGCCATTCGGCTCAAGGATTTGGATATGGAGTAGTTCATCCTTCTGCAGATTGCCTTAGTTCCAATGATCAAATCTCTCAAGATGATGATCAATCTCAATCTATTACTTCTCAAGATGATGATGATATTCGTCACACCGAATTATAATTGAATACCCTCTCCGTAAAAATCGGAGAGTTAAGACGATAAAAATATACTATAACCTTTTGATTATAGTTTAATATATCAAAAGGGGGGTGTAGCTATTACAGTGGTGGTATGTTTGGGATGAGGTCAGAGACAAATTAAGGGATATGGTATTATATAATTAGGAATTACATTGAAGATTAAGAAGAAGAAGAAAAAAAAAGAAACATCAATTTTAGAATATTGATTGATGTAGATTTTTATTTACTATTGTGTTCCAAAGTTTGCATAGTGATATTTTATGAACTTTTGTGTTTGAATTTGTGTAACTACTTACTTTATTGAGTTGATTTTTGTTGATATAATATATAATCTTAGTAAAAGTTTGACTTGTGTGACAGTGAAATGGAATATTTTATTTTCTTTTGACTTATACTCTATAAAGTGATTGGGAGTAAAAAATAGACACTAACAAGGACAAGAAATCTCCACTTTCAAAGTGGGAAAATCACGTTTCTAACTCTCTCATCTCATATTTCATAATTTCTCCATACTTTATTCATATTCTCTCATACTTTTTTTAAGTCAAAAATCACTCAAAGACAAGATTCAAATCCTACCACAAAGAGAATGATTCTTTAAGTTTAAGAAGAGAAAGTCACATATATTTTTATTTACATCTCTCATCTCTGATTTTTTCTTCACAAACTTTTCGTTTTATAATTTTTCTCTCTCCTTTGATAGTCTAACAAAAATCTTTTAGGTTTCTAATATGTAAATAAATGATAGTTGAATTAATTCTCTGTAGGAATGTATATATACTCTCGACCCTCCCTTGAGGAATGCCAATCTTTGCCTATAAACTTAGTCACGTAGACTCTAACTTTGAACTATTAGAAATCGTGGTGGATGACTCGCCCTTTTAATATAGGAGACATGGTTTAGTCAATCAACGAGACTTGAAACTATCCAGTTATCATAAAAGTAGTTCCGCTAGTTGTTGGAACGTGGGAAACATGGTGAGCTCGCTCCCACATCTTACACGTGTTTGACGTCACTCGTCCTCTTCATAGTCATTTATGTCCCATTTACGAGATGAGAAGCTAATGAGCCGTAACCATTAATAATTAACGGGATTAGATTATAACGGTCTATTGAATATTTCGCTAAGTCATCATCACATGGATCCGTTTTATTTTCTATAATAACCATGTCAAGTTACAATGTATTAACGTGAAACAAAACACTAATAATTTATCGGATAATTCGTATACGAATAAGTCTAATAATCTAGATGGTTGTCTAGTTTCTAAGATGAAACAAAAGACTCATAAACTACTTATTCTACTTCAACCCTTCCCTTCTTCTCCATATAAAATGCATGAATTGAATGATTTCTAGTGAATTAATTCACGACTTCAGCCTCCTATACTTAATTCTCATATTTCTACATAAAGACATGTTTACATTTTCCTCAAAACTAGGTAACATAGTTTCTTATATTACAATTCTATTTTACTCTATCAAAATTTATTATTTTTCAATCTTTCCCATTTTTTATTTTTCTCTTTTGTCTTTTTCCTTCATATTTCTCCACAAAATCTTTTTTCCTAAAGTCAGCCAAAAGTAAATAACCTAAAGATAGAGATCCATATCCTTTCGAATGGACAAGGATTTTTAGCATTTCAGTGTCCTAACATTATTGATACAAACCAAATTAGTATTTTATTATGTGATTTTCATTTCCCGCCTCTCGATGCTTTAAAAAACCTTTCGATTCTCAAAAACAACCTTTAGATTCTAGACTCCTGAGCGTGTTTTATGGGGATCTATGTACTTGCAGGTATAGTCAATCAGTGATCTTGTAGAGCATTCTTGTTAGTTTAGTTGATTAGTTAGTTGTGGAGTTGTTAGGAGTTAGTCACAAGTTGCTTATTTCTTAAGTCATGTGAACTACTCCATTTGTAGCATTGTATATAAGTCCATGAATGAACAATAAATCAATAATATGAATAATTTAGCCTTTACAAGTGGTGTCATCACCCCTATTCAGGTCCTATTACAACCAACCGACACCACCATTGTTCTTCTTCATTGAGCTTCCCCCTTTCTCTCTCATCTTGAAAATTGGTTGTTATTCCTTCTAATAATGATTGAACCAATAAAAGATTGATTCATGCAACCTTTCATTCCAAAATTTGATGTTTACTACGATCATTGGTCCATGTTAATGGAGAATCTGTTTCGATCAAAGGAGTACTGAGGTCTGATCGAAGATAGTATCACTGTTGCACCTATAAATGCTACTCAATACAACTGAAGGCCGCGGAGGAAAGAAAATTGAAATATTTGAAGGCCAAGAATTACTTGTTCCAAGCTATGGATAGGTCAATCTTGGAAACCATTCTTGTGCGCAACACAACCAAAGATATTTGGGATGTTATGCGACAAAAGTATCATAGCTCTTCGAAGGTCAAGAAAGCACATTTGCAATCTCTACGCAGAGAAATTAAAATTCTCACTATGAGTGAGAATGAAACTATTGATGAATACTTTGCAAGAACACTTGTCATTGCTAATTGAATGACTGCACAATAAGAGATAATAGAGCAGGTAATGGTAGTTGAAAAAGTCTTGAGATCAATGTCAACAAAGTTCAACTATGTTGTGTACTCAATTGAGAAGTCCATGATGTGAGTACTCTTTCCATTGATGAATCACAAAGCTGTTTTCTTGTTCATGAGCAAAGAGTGAAAGGTCGAAAGGATAATGTTGAAGAACAAGCTCTGAAGGTGTCAAATGCAGGAAGACGTTTTAGAAGAGGAAAAGGAAGATTCTCAGGAAGGGGTCGTGGTAGAGGAAGACAAAGTAAATATTTTGTTGAACACTACAAATGTCATAAGCTAGATCACTATCAAAGTGAGTGTCCTAGCTAGGAGGAAAACACAAACTATGTTGAGTTTGATGTGGAAGAGGAAATGATCTTGTTGGCCAAGAGTGAATTAAGAAATTGGGCCAAGGAAGAGATTTGGTACCTGGATTCTAGATGTAGCAATCATATGGTTGGGAAAAAAAGATTTGGCTATTTGATTTTGATGAAAGCTTTAGAGAAACAATGGAGCTCGGTGATAACTCAACCATGTCTGTCACATGTGAGAACTGATGTCTACTACATTCCAGGGTTGAGGAACAATCTTCTCAGCATTGGACAACTTCAATAGAAGAGGTTGAGTGTGGTTTTCAAGCACGAATATTTTCAAATCTTTCATGAAGAGACGAGCCTAATCTCAACTACTCATATGTCTCAAAATAGGATGTATGTGACCCATGCATCTGTTATCATGCCAATATGCTTTCATATTCAAACCAATGAACATAAGGAATCTCAATTGTGGCATATTAGATATGCACATTTGAGTGTCAAAGGGCTAGATATGCTTGCTAAGAATAATATGGCGAGAGGTTTGCTAAGCCTCATGAACATAGAAAAAGTGCATTGATTTCTTTATAGGCAAGCAACAAAGAGAACCAACTCCTAAACAAGCGAATTGGAGAGCAAGTACTAAGATGGAGCTTGTCCACTCTGACATCTGTGAACCTATCAAACCCGAGTAACTTGGAGGAAACATGTACTTCACTTTCATAGACGATTTCAGTAGGAAGATTTGGGTCTATTTCTTGGAAGAAAAATATAGTTTTTTTTGTATGTTTAAAAGGTTCAAAGCATTGGTAGAAAAGGAATATAGTAGTTTGATTCAAAACCTTCGAACTGACAAAGGAGGAAAATTCACATCAAATTCCTTCAATGAGTTATGTAGCTTGCAAGGGATCAAAAGGTAGTTGACTACATCATATACTCCACAACAAAATGGAGTATCTGAAAGGAAAAATAGGACTCTCATGAATATGGTCAGAAGTATGTTATCTATTAGAAGTGTTCCTAAGCATTTATTATAACACCCTACTTCCCCATAACTTAATTATAATTAACAAAAATAGTTTTTCACAAAATAATCGGAGTTTACACAAGTAGGAATGTCACATCCTGTAAAACATCATGAAGTATAAGTCACTTCATCTTTTATTGCTCAACAATTTAATCAAATAAAGAAAGTTAAAAGTTAAATTATTTTAATGTCTCCATAGCCTAAACGAAATAAACGCCACCAACTCGTGGTTTAACATAAATCCAACAAAACAGGATACGTAACAATGAAACAAAAAAACAACGCAAGTAAAATAATGCCATGTTCCCCGTGTTACGTATCAGAGTGACTCCTAAGACTCGACCAAGCAACACAAGCTCCATGCTTACTCAAGTACATGAATTATATGTACTTCTGAAGAAGCACAAACACAACAACAGAAAAGGGGTGAGAATTTCATTTAAATAATTGTTGGTGAATATCACATGCTAAGGAGTAGTATTCACAAAACAGCTCAACAATCACATACATGGTTAATTCACATAACAACATTCCTCACATTTACTATGCACAATCCACATTTTAATTATGTATGCAAAGTGATTCACCCATCATGACACTATGCATGCGGTACCAACACAAACAATACAATTCAAATATATGAACCCGATTCCCGTCGAAATTTGGATAAGTCTTAAGTGTTCCCCCGAACTACAACTTATCTCCCTACGACTCTATTTCGAGAGTCCGGACGATACTAGGCAGCCATCATAGATTCCCACCTAGGCTCATCTCCACATAATTATATGAATGCATGACACATCACAACACAGGCATAATAACATTGTGCACACCATGATCCTCATTGATCACCGTAATTCTCCCTCTGAATTACTCCAACACACAAGAATATTATACAATTCAAGTTATCACAATTCACCATAAAATAATTGTAGAATCATCAATTAAGTATCACAAGTTCGTTACACATATGTACGAGTCAATTTCGTACTTAATTCACATACTCGTCGTAGTTCACAATTATGGTAACACCCATAAATGTGTCGAAGCATTGAAATTCTGATATGAAAATATTTTTAGATGAAATTTAGTTAAATCAACTTTCCAACGGGTCGCACAACGTTTCATCCGGACATACGCAACTCAAGTTACAAATTTTCAAAATTTTATGAATATGCAAACATTGACATCACACTGCAACATATACTGACAACAAAAAACCTCATTACAAACCAATTACATTTAGTTCCATAAACTTGAAACCATTTTTACAAGAAATTACATTGTATTAGCTTTCTACAGGTTCAAACGGTGCGTCAAACAGACACCCGAGTAAAAAGTTATGAAGTTTTAGAAAATATTTTTGCCCGACTCAGAAAACCGATTTCCTCAAAACTGGAAACCGGTTTCAGCACTTCCAGTAGTGCAAAAACCCCAATTTTCACTCAGGAAACCGGTTTCCTCAAAATTGAAAACTGGTTTTTCCTGTGTAGAGGCAGTTCTACATAATTTTCAATTACGAACCCAAACCCCATTCACTCAAAAACTCCAATTTTTCCAGATTGAAACACGAATTTAATTACGGGCCTGTTTTCCTATTAACACATAACAATCACATATTCATTTATACATCAAATTCATCATGCTTTGTGTAACACCCTAATTTTACCCGGTAATTATAAGCAAAAATCAGAGTGCATTTAAAAATCTTCATCAAACAATGGGATGTCACTTTTCAACTTAAACCAACAAACAACTCGTATTTTCATTTAACAAAGATACATAGCATTCGGAAACAGAGTTTTATTCAACACGAATCCAACTTCAACTTAACATTTAGAATCAACTTAGAAACATCTTGCATTCAACATAAAATAAAGGTCAACATGGAATGCAACAAATATAACATAATAATAACTATTACCCCGAGTGCTACGTAACAAATCATGACCATCTTGACTTATCAAAGAACAACATAAAGACTGATCTTGAGTACCTGGCCATTTCCCATGGTGGGGGAAATATCAGCAAATGGGTGAGATATCTTACAATATAAATGAATGCATGATAAATAATATAGGATATATAGATCATACATAATTTCACCACTTCTCATCACATAACATTTCACAACAATTGTCATTGCATAACAAATTATCAATATAATACAACTTTCAAGAACGGAAACAATGTCATTAATCAATTAGGACAACATATTCAAATTCACAATTATAATATCATCACGTCACAACAAACATCTCATAATCACGTCACAACAAACATCTCATAATCACGTCACGACAAACATCTCATCATCTCAACAATCCAAACACAATCCATATGCAATTCAAATGCGACTCAAACTGCATATGCATGTGGTACCATTTAGAGTAAAACTCCCATCGTCTCAAATTTTTATTGGGCACATCGTCGCTATTTGCCATTAAGGACGTCGTGTTTGCCATAGTTTTCAGGCCGTCGTGTTTGCCATAATTTTCAAGCTATGCAATGGATGCGACTCAAATGATACACACCCACAAATACAACATAAACAATACGTCACAACATCCTCTAAACCACATCAACTCAATGCCAAGGTTCTATGACAATAACCATATCATTACTATCATAGTAATTCATCACGTCTCAATCACGTCACTTTGTCATATCATTATACAACATTAATTCACTTCACAATACATCACAATACAACTTATCAACATTGACCATAGGGTCTACAACAACAACAACAAATTCCACATACTAGCAACAACAACAACTTCATCATACTAATAACAACATCCACTAATTCATCATGTTAACAACAAACATCAACAATTTGTCTTATTAACATCAAACATCAATAATTCATCTAATTAACAACAACATCAACACATTCATCATATTAAAAATAACATCATATTACACGGATCAGGTAACATCATAACACGGTATATTCAACTCCCTAATGAAAACATATTTATTGTTGATTTATCACAAGGCATCGTTATCGGCTCACACATATAAAAAATGTACGAATAATTATATATAGCATATAACATCATTATCAACTTACACATATCAAACACTTACAAAAGTATAGTCCTATTAAATAATTCTTCTAATGTCTCTCCATCCATGTCTTTTCGGTATACAAACATACACAAAACATTCATCTTCGCAAAACATCATTAAATCGGAAAATACAAACCAAAAAGAGGTTTCAAAAAGATATCCAAAGGTTTTCAAGTCATATTCATCAGAAAGACATCAATTAGAGCTTTACGGAGGTTTAAACGACACTTAAAAAGGAGTTACGGATCAAAAGATACATCATTTCAAAGTTACACAAAGTGTTACACAATAGGGTCCGCTCAGCGACCCTTCAGCGGGCTTATGGGAACTCAAATTCAATAACCCAGCTTGAAACGGGCTTGTGCAGACTAAAAACAATAACTTTCAGTTTTCGTAGCTCTGCTTAGCGGACCAGCTCCGCTTAGCGAGCTCGCACATTTTCAAATTTTCACTTAGCATCCGCTTAGCGAGCCAGGGGCCGCTTAGCAGGCGCGCGATTATGCAGAAAAAATAACAGAACGAACAGACCTGTATAATCCCACTTCCACCACACCAAACCCTTCTCAAACAGTGATTAGAAGTATATAACAATACCAGCTAACATCATTCATCAACAATAATCATTCAAAACATGTTTCCAACCATAATTTCATGGAATCTATCACAAACCCTAACAATACAAAAACTATGAAATTGAAAGGTTAAAGGTTGAACACAAATCACAACATCATCCACTCATTTAAACCTCTAATAATACATCAAATTCGTAGCAAACCATTTATCAATTTCAATATTCATTAACATTGCAATTCTTCACACATTTATGGATTTCAATTATGAAACCTAATCTCTACCATACCCATCATCATGCCAACCATTAGAGAGTAAGAACCCCACCCTTACCTTAGCAAAATCTTCATCTTCACCAATGGAGTTCTTCCCCTTCATGCCCTAGCTTTCCTCTCTTATTCTCTTCTTCTCTTCTTTCCCTTCTTTCTCTTCTTTCTCTTCTTTTTCACCAAAATGAGTTATGAGACTAAATCTATAAAACCCTAACTCTTACTATCTCATTTCTCACTAACGGGCTTAACCCATAATCCATCTATTGTGTCATATTTCTACCACTTAGGCCAAATACTACTAACTTCATTATATTATATCAAATAAATCACAAAACACTCCATAAAATAATTAAATAGTCACATAACATAAACGAATATCATTTCCAATAATATTCCACAACTACAATCGATCCATAACTTAAATAATACCAACTTGCAATCGTATTCCTCCGACTAATCCGACCATAAACTTAACTGCTCAAATCGACACATTAATCCAATCACGCCTTTAAAATAATACCGATAAATCCCGACTTCAACTAATTCCAACGAATAAATCTTTGATCAATTTAATTAAATAATTAATTAAATTTGGGGCGTTACACTTTGCACCTACACAACATAAATTCCATCATACTAAGAGGAACAACATACAATTGCAATTCAACCACAATTCATCACATCCACATAACACAACAATGGAATTCATCCATAATCACATAAATATACACACAAATTAAGAATTCAAGTATATTACTAAAGTTCTAAGAGGGGAAGGAACCCTCGCTACCCTCTCATGTTCAATCACCATTAAAAGAACCCATTCTCCTTTCGTACCTTAGTTTTGAGCTTTGAACCTTGAAGAATGGATGAATTTCTTAGTTTCCCCATTGCCCTAGCTCTTCTTCCTTATCTATGATTCTCTTTTTATGT
The DNA here is from genome assembly GCF_029867415.1 of Vicia villosa. NCBI lineage: Eukaryota > Viridiplantae > Streptophyta > Magnoliopsida > Fabales > Fabaceae > Vicia > Vicia villosa. The sequence continues at coordinate 48,199 of NW_026706350.1, read as the reverse complement.
CTTCTCTATTTTCCCTTCAATCCCTTCTAACTTCTCCCTAATATATTTTCTTTTCCCTTAATTCTAATAATAACATTAATAATAATATTACTAATGTTATTAATAATAATAATAAATAAAATAAAATAATTTTTTAATTCTATTATTAAATCTAAATAATATTAACCTTATATTATTTAAATAAATAATTACTAACTAATATTTCTAATTAGTTACTCACCACACCTTTCATCTCTACACTATTGTTCATGTAGCCCCAACACCTTAATTTCTATATGTTTAAGACAACTACCCCACATCAAGGGCATCACAACATACCATACATCCATCAACGCATATAAATGCACAACGTCGCATAATTAAATTATGATAAATTATTTAAATAAAAATTGGGGCGTTACAAGCTATAGTTTAAGCATCTAAGAGTTTTTATGACTAGTTTCTCATTTGAGAAAGTTTTTCCCAAAATTCTCATATGACTCATGATATGAGTGGATTGTGTTTGCATTTTACTTATGCTATCTTTAGGTTTCATTATGAAGAGTTCATACTCACGGGTTAATGTGTCCAACCTTTCCTTCTTTACCTCAGTAGTACCTTCATGGGTAATTTGGAGTACTTCCCACATTTCTTTTGCAAATTCGCATTGAGAAACTCATAAAAGTTCATCAAGGCCGAAAGCGGTGGTGATGACCGTTTTTCTTCTTTGTTCAAACTGCACTACACATTCTCTTTATCATCTTTGGTCTAATCCTTTTTCAGGTTTGTCCCCTACAACACCATTGACTTTGTGTGTAGTAACAAATGAACTGTCTCACAGCCTTCCAAATACCACGATCCATCCCTTCTATAAAACATTTCATTTTCTCCTTCCATAAACTACATCCTTCTCCATTAAAGGATGGAGATTTGTTTAGTGATTTTCTCCTAATGTACTTAGAATTGTGTTTTTCTCTAATGTACTTAGAATTGTGTTAGTAGTTTCTTAAAGATAGAGTATAACAACGAAAAGTAAAAAAAGTAAGAGAATAACTGAAATTAAAGAAGATAAGGGTTAGAGAGATTGCACCACATATTTATCCATGTTTGACCGAACGGTAGCCTACTCTATGTTAGACGATGTTACTGATCTAGAAGGGGGGGGGGGTTGAATAGATCCCTTGTTTTACTTTTAGAGCTTTTTAAATTTTAAGCGAAAGCACCCTGGATTTGAAATCGTCTATGAACAATCCGTTATTGGAAAACCATATATGCTAAACCGAGTGATCAATGAAAAGAGAATCAATGCTTTTTCTTCATCAATTAGCTTACTTATATCACTTTGGTGCTTATTACTACCAATGGACTATTTCAAAATTACGACAATAATTTGTGTGTTGGTTATTTTGTCAAACACTTGGTCTGCAAAATTTAACCAAATTCTAACAGCACACTACAACCAAAATTATACTAAGTGAAAGGAAAGTGCGATAAAGAAAAACAACACATAATTTGTTTAGGCAGTTCCCCTTGTCGTCCTCGCGTAAGGTATATCTGCCCCTAATTTAAAACTTAGAATTAGGATATATGATATTGAATTGCAAAGTGTCATACCCCAAAATTTGCCCAACATATTTATTCATATTTCAGTCCATCTGACTTTCAAAGGCTCAAAGATATACCAGAAGAAAGCATGCAGTCTCTCTCCTAAACAACAACCTCTAAATTAGGGTTATGATTTAATCAAGGAATTTGAACTTCTGATACCTCAAGTGGATTCCATGGTCTCTCATATGATTCAAAGTACCCTCATGCCAAGTTTCAAGCCTCGATTCAAAAGATTGCTCACTCAATGGCCCAAACGATCAATAATCGACTAGTTGACCTAAAAGTCAAAATATGGTCAAACCATAGTCAAAACTTATGATTTTTGGTCAACATCCTCATTATGAAATATCAATCATCATTTGATCAAGTATTGATCATGATTCATCAAGAAAAGTTCAGAAATCAACAAAACCTAAAGTTTCTAAATTAGGGTCTTCTAGAAGAAAGTCAACTGAACTTTGACCAGACATAAATCTTACATGGAACATCATAAATTTCCCATCCTAAGCTCATTTTGAAGGAAATTGCATTCTCTACAACTTTGTCTCTCACATGCCAAGTCCAAAAATGCACCATTTGAGAGATATGAACCAAAACATTACAGGTCCTTCTAAAAGATCGCAGAAAGTCATTTTTTCTCAAAGCTCATAACTTGAACATGGTACACTCAATTGAGATGAAACCAAAAGGAGTTTTTAGAGGACTCTTTAGGATTTCTAAAAAGTCCTAGAACATGTTCATACCACAAAAATTGAAGGAGATATGAGGCAAAGAAGTTGGTCAAAATTCAAGAAATCTACAAAACCCTAATTGACAAAATCCCAACTTTTGAACTAATGGGCCTAAGTTTTGGATTCTAATCATACACATGATCCATAAAAGGGCCTATAAAGTCATCCTTATATTTTTGGAATTTTTATTTCTATTTATTTGAATGTTATTTATTTAAATAGTAAATAAATCAAATAAAAAACCAAAAAAATTGAATCAAATCATGGGGGTTTACTTTGGATCATATAAAGGCCCAAGAAGCACCTTGAGATCCATGAAATTTCGTTGGTGCATGGCATGGGGTTTTATTTTATTTATTTTTGATTTTAATTCAATTTAAATCAAGATAAAATAAAATAAAACAAAATAAATATCAAATTTGTGCATGATTTGATTTTTCCAATCAAAGATTGTTATTGGAAATCTAGCAAATATTATATACTTGATTAGAAAGAGATTGAATAAAAAATGGAAAGTTTCTATGAGATTTTAAATCAATTTCTTTTCAATATTTTCCAAGATCGGATCACATGTTTCTTTCCAAGTCTATTTGACCTAATGTGCTCCATATAAATTAGAGAACACACTAAGGCCATGGAGGACGAAATTTGGAGAAAAAAGAGCAAGAGACTAGGGTTTGCACCTAAAAAATTCTCAAACAAACTTGCACAATCAAAGTTCAAATTCCAGCCCTTCACAATCAATTCTGAGCATTCAAGCAGCTTCCTGAAGTGTATAGGAATCGATCCATACTCTCAAGCGTTCCAAAACAGCCTAGAGTCATCCTCCCTCGATTGCACCGGCGAGGTAAGTTCTTGAATATCAAATCTTCCATTCATGGTATATAAATGATTCTGATGCGTTTATTTATGTTCATGAGAGAATTTGGAACCATTCTGAATCATCGTTCACGAGTTTACGCTCAAGAATGAAAGTCCACCATGGTTAGAGCTTCGGAGTGACGTTCTTCGTATGACAGGTTACAGGCGTTTTTATGAAAAACTAATGCCACCATCAGATTCGCAGGGTCCTATTTAGTGGACAGGGATCTTTTGTTTGGCTCGTTTACATGAGTTTTGCAGGTTTCTAGAAACGTCTCGCCGGAGAAGAAGAAGCTCCAACCGGAGAAGGCGGTGGCTCCGGCGTGCACAGGTTAGCGTGGCGCATCCTGAATCTCTCATTAGTTGATCAAAACTTCTATCCCTCTCTCCTCCACGCGCGTGAATGGAATTGGTTGGTCAAAGAAGTTGTTCCCTCTCCCCTCACGCTATTGGTCTGTCCAGGCAGCGTGGGACCTACGTTGACTCAATTTTCTGCAGCTGACCATTTAATGATTTATTTTTATATTTATTGATTGTTGTTGGAACCACTTACATCAAACAAATGCAGAGCGTCTGGCAAGGCAAAGTGGTGGTGACCAGTGGGGTGGGGGTTCGATCCCCACTTGTTACAATAATTTTGTTCAATTTTCTCTTTCACTCTTTGCCAACAGATCCAGCGAAGGCACGCCTACGTACCTCACGATGCATCTTAAGCATCTCAACCACAATTTTATCATGGACCTAGATCCAACGACTTAGAACACGCTGGACCACCATACACCCTCAGTGAAGAGCCACATATTAGCAGAGCTAAGTTATTCCTATATTCTTTATTCTTATTTTTATAAACCTTACTTTCATTACTTTATTTTCTCTATTATTATTATTTAAAAAAAAATTATTTTTAAACATGCTACTTATTAATTAAATAAATATTTTTTAACTACTTATTTTATTTAATCAAACTTTTGGTTTTCCTTAATCTTTAATAATTATTAAAAATATTAAAATCATTTATTTTGTAATATTAAAATCATTTATTTTAGTTAGGGTGGGTAGATTTTTAGTCAATCAGAGTTTATCTCTCTTCAAAACTTTTGTTTGCCTTATGTCATTTGCCTTACCTTATTTATTCTATTAACTGTGGTTAACTTGCTCCCCATTTGGGGTTTTGTCTGTTAATTTGTTTGCCTAAATTATGATTATTATTATTTTTATCTGCCACGTTATAATTGTTGAGATCACTCATGCACTAACATTTTTCTTCTTCGTGTCTAATTTTCAGGGTTAATCAAAGATCTTTCCGACTACGCGCCATGGCAATCGAAAAGCTAAGTTCTAAACCTTTTCTTATTTTAATTTTATTTTAATTTTTACCTTAGGTTAAATTAAGGTTCATTTTCAATATCAAGGAATTCCACATACACTCACCTCCCTATTATTGTCTGTTTAATTCTCAGATGTTCGGAGTCAATCGAAGGTTCGAGGGAGATCAAGGCATTCAACGTTTAAAACTAATTATTGATCCTTGTTATTTTTCTGTTTGTTAATTTCCCCCATCCCCGCAGGTGTTTATTGTAATAGCATAGGACATTTATCTTTCCGCCTTTAATTTCTGTATAATTTTAACTGCGTGGTTAGTAAATTAGGGAGTGCAAGATCATCAATCAAACGTTAGGTCACTAATAATACAAGATTAAATATTCGAACTGAACCACGTGATTGTTGCACCCACGCACCTTTAGGGTTCCCCTCTGGTTGCCTTGTTGCCTTATTATTGTTGCCTTAATTTTGTTGCCTAAAAATAGTCAAGTCCCTCAATTCCGAGGATACCTAAAGCAATGTTGCCTGTTGCCTTCAAAGTTATTGAAACTCCCTCGAAGTTGCCTCGGTAAAAATGTGATGATTGTCCCAATTGCTAAGGTATCCTCGCATGATGCCTTAAATGACTATTATATCCTTCCCTTAGACTACCTGCCCTCTTTATGGCAAGGGACAGTCTTATGGCGAACGATTGCTAGATGACCCTTCACATCCAATTGAAAGACTTCCTGCCCTCTCATGGTATGGATAGACCCTTTCGTCCGAAAGACTTAAAGAACAAGAAAGACAACTTAGGATAGGTAGTTCTTAATTGCTTGCTCACATTCAAATCAAAATCAAATTTTTTTCACACCTCTCCTTTCAAACACTTTCAAACAAGGCTACGCTTATTTACAAGCTAAAGTCCTTAACGAAATCTTTTTACTATTCACACACGACACTTTTTCAAACAATTCAAACAAACAAGTGAGCTAAGCAATTAAGAGCCCATGGATAACCATGGATGAAAAGGATGCCTTACACCTTCCCTTTGTATAACCTACCCCCCGAACTGAAAGTCTTTTCAAAGGTCTTTCATGTTCTTTTTGCCTTTCCTAAAATTGGATAAAATAAAAGTCGGTGGCGACTCATGCTTAACCGCGACATTTCAAATAAAGTCAGTTCACCGTATTACAAAACTGGCGACTCTGCTTGGGATGCTTTCGAATGAAAGAGGGGTTACCTTAGAGCTAGGATCACTTTAAATTTGTTTGACTTGTTTGCTTTATCTTTAAAGGCTGTTTTGGGTATTCTACTGTGTGAAAGATCCTACACCCGGATCTAGTGTACCTTAGGTATGTGGCATGAGACCAGGGAGGCTGTACGACATGTATCGTTATGGTTGAACTGGTGGCCACTTTTAGTGCGACGCTTTGGTTTGTCCTGATGGCCCTTGAATATGATCGAGGAGACATTTGGCTACCGCGTGGTGTCACAAGCACTAATTCGCCCTTAGAACCCTAGTTGAACTTGACTTTGGCCTATAGGAAGTAGCGAGATAACTGGATTTGGATTCCTGACTGAAGCCAGTTGATACTCGATGCTACACTCATTGAGATTGGACTCTAGGGATGCTTTTGGCTGGCCGATCGAGCGCCATGTTGAGACAATGCCCGCGAGAAAGATCAGGGATATGAGCACCATAGAACCCGGTTACTATTCTAGGACAGGTTGAACCAACTTAACTTCAGTGGGGAGGGTACTTACCTACAAACTTCACACAAGCCTTTAAACCTAAGGACACTTGTGTGACTTGGCTGTGCTTGCTACTAACCCTTTGGTTTTCTTTGCAGGATTTCATTGTAGGACTTTTTTGTCCTTATTACCTTACGTTTTGTCTGATGCATTGCATTCGCATAACATCATGACATCATGACATTATAAGCATAACATGATTTAACTAACCCTTTCAAGGATCTTAGGGATTTAGGGCGCACAATTTCAGGTGCTCTTATCAAGGACTGAATTCCTATCAAGGGGCAAGAGGATTTATTTTCCTCTGGCCACATACCTTCCAATTCAGAGACCCAATACTTATCAAGGGGCAAGAGGATTTATTTTCTACTAGCCATGTACCTTCAAATTCAGAAGTATCCCTAATCAGAGGCGATGCCCCACTCGGTAAGATGAGCTTGATTCTCAAAGAGGAACGTTCAAAGACGAAAGTCAGAATTCTTCAAACAAAGACGCGACCAAATCACTTTTTAATGTTGCTAACTAAATTTCTAAAGATCCTTGAAAAGATTGCATTTGCATTCATAACATCACATAGAACTAACTTTTCCTTTCAGGTCGACCAACTGGTCAGACAGATACCATCAACAAATCAATTCCAATCAGATGGACATTCTGGAAGCTTGACCCCCAGACTTCTGAAACATTCCAATCAGATATACATTCCGGAAGCTCAAACCCCGGACATTCTGAAAGTTCCAATCAGATGAGCATTCTGGAAGCTTGACCCCCAGACTTCTGAAACATTCCAATCAGATATACATTTCGGAAGCTCAAACCCCGGACATTCTGAAAGTTCCAATCAGATGAGCATTCTGGAAGCTTGACCCCCAGACTTCTGAAACATTCCAATCAGATATACATTTCGGAAGCTCGAACCCCGGACATTCTGAAAGTTCCAATCGGATGAACATTCTGGAAGCTTGACCCCCAGACTTCTGAAACATTCTTATCAGATACACATTCCGGAAGCTCGAACCCCGGATAATCTGAATCTCTACACTAGTTCTACAACAAAGACGCAAGCCAGATGCACCTAAGCGTCAATTCACCAAAATCAATATGTCGCTGACTCAAACATTACAACATCTGTTGAAGAGCAGATTGATTACTCTGAGGGAGGCTCCTAAGAATTCTAACACCTCCACTCCTGGATATAAACTCAATGCGAGGTGCGCATTCCTGGACATTACACAAACAATTGCTGGACATTGAGGAATAAGATTCAAGGTCTAATCGGTAACAGGGAAATCAAATTCAACCCTCCCGAAACTCCTGTGGTGATCACCGCTCCTATGCCTAGTCATGACAATACTGATTGACGTCTAGACGGATGAACTTTTGGATCATTAGATCTACTTTCATTTGCAAGTTTATTTTCTGTTTGTTTAAACATTTGACTCATGATAGACATTATCTGTTTTAATAATCATCATCAGTGCATTGCATATATTTGTCTTGAATAAATTATTTCGCTATCACTCATTTTAAATTATGTCTTTACCTTGCATATGTTTTATGATATTCGACTCCTGCTAAGCTGTAAGCCTTTTGAGGGAGGATGACGAAAATGATACCGCAACCTCATAGAGTATGCTTTTGAGCGGACTATGCTGACGATGTACTGGCATTGTTCCAATTCCTAAACAGTGGAGATATAAGGATGATAATCCCTTGTCAACCCCTTTGAGCCTAAGAAGCAGAAGTTTCTTTCTTGTACTAATTAAAACCCTTAATCATAACCTGGGGCAGGGTAGTTACTCAGTTAACTCAATTATCTTAGCTGTTGTCTACACGAATAATGATGGGTTTCCGCAACCATTAAGTCAGGCAGTCAATATCCACCAAAAAGAAAAAGCTGTTAAGTCAAAACCTATGAAGGAGACTTATCAAAAATCGAAACATCCCGCTGACTGTAACCTCAAAATAAACAGTTCAGGCAAAAGTTAGGGATAACAAAATCAATGTCAAAAAAAGAGGTCACTACAAATCCTCGGGAAAAAAAGAGAGGAAAAAAGAAATACAAAAAAAGGAGGACTGTCTGTCCAAATAAATTGTCGATGCTGAAACCATCATCAAACATCAATGTTACAACTTCAAGCTTTGCTAAAGGCTTAAACGCAAAATTAACTGAGCATAGGATCGAAGAACGTCACGAAGATTGGGATGGGTATAAATAAATTTTTGAGCCATTATCCTTTGTTTCTTAAACCGTGAACCAAGCCACGTTATAACCCTTGAAAGTCCTAACTGAAGCATGGTTAGCTCGAAAGCATACTGTCACCAAAAAGGTATCCTGACTCCTTAAGGTTTACTACAAATGCTGAGTTGATATCTCATTTTTTTACAAACATCATGTTTTTATAAACACCACGCTTTTACATCTCCAGTTTTAATGTTTTTTAACAAACTCAAGACAGACATATGCATTGCAAATGTTAGCATATCCTGCTACATAATTTCAAATGTTAGCATCAGAAAGAATCTGCACAGGGTACAACTGATGACTAAAAGTTATCCCGACAGACAAAACCACTTTAGAAGCAATGTCTCTTATGTATACAAGGGGCATGACATAGTTTATCCAGTCGATCTGGGGCAATCAAGCCAAGATTCCAAGAATCTCTCAAAGGTGCCAAAACAATCAGGAGCATGCATCCAGGTATATCTGAAGCTACTTCCCAATCAACATGGGACATTGTCCTTGGCCTATGATTACTAGGGCCATGACGCCCATAGTGCACATCTCATAAAGTCCTCGCGAGGCGAATCTTTCCAAAGTCCCTACTAGCAGGGGAAAATCTATGCAAGTCCAGTTGACATCTTGATCAATACTCAGTGGGGGAAATATTCAAAGCATTCATGCCTTTCCACAAAGCCGGTTACACAGGATCATATCCCCCACAGAGTAATCATTAAGAAGATACCTCCAAATGTTCTTGTCCAACAAAAGACATAGCTCCTCAATAGAGTTCACATCTTCGACACCGTCGGTTCCCCGACCTTCTTCTCTTCTCCAAACATGGTTCATTAATATCTGTTATCCCCAGTCAGAGTACATCAAATTACTGGTCATCCCCAAGCAAAATTGTAAATCTCCAACTGTGTACCTTCAAGACAAGATCAAACAGAAAAATCACAAGGATATAGAGATTTATTTTCTCAATCAAGACAACATAAATCATATTCACATATCATATGTCATAAACATATTCTTACATCACGTACATTGCCTCATAATGAATTCATACATAACACGCAAGTTTCTCATTTATTTTGAGAGACTCGTCGCATAATACATGCATCATGACATTACATAAAAACTAACTTTACCTTTTTCAGGATACAGTAACAAGCAGATGAACAATATCTATGATCTAATCCAGCTACTATGAACGGTACTGACACGATCAACCTTCAAGGATCTAATTCTATCATCACAAACGGTGTAGGCACGATCAAAGAACCCCGACAATTGAGTCACGATAATGGAATCATGACAACTGAGTCACGATAATGGAATCACGACAAGTGAGTCACGATGATGGAATCACGACAACTGAGTCACGATAATGGAATCACGACAACTGAGTCACGATGATGGAATCACGACAACTGAGTCACGATGATGGAATCACGACAACTGAGTCACGATAATGGAATCACGACAACTGAGTCACGATAATGGAATCCCGACAACTGAGTCACGACAATGGAATCACGACAAAAAAATCACGACAACTGAGTCACGTTAATGAGATCCCGACAACTGAGTCACGACAATGAAGTCACGACAATGAAATCACGACAAATGAGTCACGATAATGAAATCACGACACCTGAGTTACCATAATGGAATCAAGACAATGGAGTCACGACAAAGAAGTCAATGGAATCACGACAATAGAGTCACATATTTAAATCCCGATATTCAGTTCAGAAATGATCATAACAATCAAATCAAGACAATACGACAATGGAGTCATGACAATAGAGTCACTACAATCAATTCACTTCACACTCTCAACATCCATATGGCATCTATCAGATGGCATCTTTAAGCCCGTCTCATATATCTTTTCCAACACTTGGACGGCATCTTCAAGCCCGTCTCCAAAAAGTCCCTTCACCATCAGCAAGGGCAAATTTCTTGGTTTTAAAGTGTTCAATCCTCTTCTACCTTCAGATTTCGACAGGCACACAAGCCAATCTACATCCTCAGGTATAAGAAGATTGAACAGGGGCAGCTGTCATACCCCAAAATTTGCCCAACATATCTATTCATATTTCAGTCCATCTGACTTTCAAAGGCTCAAGGATATACCAGAAGAAAGCATGCAGTCTCTCTCCTAGACAACAGCCTCTAAATTAGGGTTATGATTTAATCAAGGAATTTGAACTTCTGATACCTCAAGTGGATTCCAGGGTCTCTCATATGATTCAAAGTACCCTCATGCCAAGTTTCAAGCCTCGATTCAAAAGATTGCTCACTCAATGGCCCAAACGATCAATAATCGACTAGTTGACCTAAAAGTCAAAATATGGTCAAACCATAGTCAAAACTTCTGATTTTTGGTCAACATCCTCATTATGAAGTATCAATCATCATTTGATCAAGTATTGATCATGATTCATCAAGAAAAGTTCAGAAATCAACAAAACCTAAAGTTTCTAAATTAGGGTCTTCTAGAAGAAAGTCAACTGAACTTTGACCAGACATAACTCTTACATGGAACATCATAAATTTCCCATCCTAAGCTCATTTTGAAGGAAATTGCATTCTCTACAACTTTGTCTCTCACATGCCAAGTCCAAAAATGCACCATTTGAGAGATATGAACCAAAACATTACAGGTCCTTCTAAAAGATCGCAAAAAGTCATTTTTTCTCAAAGCTCATAACTTGAACATGGTAGACTCAATTGAGATGAAACAAAAAGGAGCTTTTAGAGGACTCTTTAGGATTTCTAAAAAGTCCTAGAACATGTTCATACCACAAAAATTGAAGGAGATATGAGGCAAAGAAGTTGGTCAAAATTCAAGAAATCTACAAAACCCTAATTGACAAAATCCCAACTTTTGAACTAATGGGCCTAAGTTTTGGATTCTAATCACACACATGATCCATAAAAGGGCCTATAAAGTCATCCTTATATTTTTGGAATTTTTATTTCTATTTATTTGAATGTTATTCATTTAAATAGTAAATAAATCAAATAGAAAACCAAAAAAAATTGAATCAAATCATGGGGGTTTACTTTGGATCATATAAAGGCCCAAGAAGCACCTTGAGATCCATGAAATTTCGTTGGTGCATGGCATGGGGTTTTATTTTATTTATTTTTGATTTTAATTCAATTTAAATCAAGATAAAATAAAATAAAACAAAATAAATATCAAATTTGTGCATGATTTGATTTTTCCAATCAAAGATTGTTATTGGAAATCTAGCAAATATTATATACTTGATTAGAAAGAGATTGAATAAAAAATGGAAAGTTTCAATGAGATTTTAAATCAATTTCTTTTCAATATTTTACAAGATCGGATCACATGTTTCTTTCCAAGTCTATTTGACCTAATGTGCTCCATATAAATAAGAGAACACACTAAGGCCATGGAGGACGAAATTTGGAGAAAAAAGAGCAAGAGACTAGGGTTTGCACCTAAAAAATTCTCAAACAAACTTGCACAATCAAAGTTCAAATTCCAGCCCTTCACAATCAATTCTGAGTGTTCAAACAGCTTCCTGAAGTGTATAGGAATCGATCCATACTCTCAAGCGTTCCAAAACAGCCTAGAGTCATCCTCCCTCGATTGCACCGACGAGGTAAGTTCTTGAATATCAAATCTTCCATTCATGGTATATAAATGATTCTGATGCGTTTATTTATGTTCATGAGAGAATTTGGAACCATTCTGAATCATCGTTCACGAGTTTACGCTCAAGAATGAACGTCCACCATGGTTAGGGCTTCGGAGTGACGTTCTTCGTATGACAAGTTACAGGCGTTTTTATGAAAAACTAATGCCACCATCAGATTCGCAGGGTCCTATTTAGTGGACAGGGATCTTTTGTTTGGCTCGTTTACGTGAGTTTTGCAGGTTTCTAGAAATGTCTCGCCGGAGAAGAAGAAGCTCCAACCGGAGAAGGCGGTGGCTCCGACGTGCACAGGTTGGCGTGGCGCATCCTGAATCTCTCATTAGTTGATCAAAACTTCTATCCCTCTCTCCTCCACGCGCGTGAATGGAATTGGTTGGTCAAAGAAGTTGTTCCCTCTCCCCTCACGCTATTGGTCTGTCCAGGCAGCGTGGGACCTACGTTGACTCAATTTTCTGCAGCTGACCATTTAATGATTTATTTTTATATTTATTGATTGTTGTTGGAACCACTTACATCAAACAAATGCAGAGCGTCTGGCAAGGCAAAGTGGTGGTGACCAGTGGGGTGGGGGTTCGATCCCCACTTGTTACAATAATTTTGTTCAATTTTCTCTTTTACTCTTTGCCAACAGATCCAGCGAAGGCATGCCTACGTACCTCACGATGCATCTTCAGCATCTCAACCACAAGTTTATCATGGACCTAGATCCAACGACTTAGAACACGTTGGACCACCATACACCCTCAGTGAAGAGCCACATATTAGCAGAGCTAAGTTATTCCTATATTCTTTATTCTTATTTTTATAAACCTTACTTTCATTACTTTCTTTTCTCTATTATTATTATTTAAAAAAAAATATTTTTAAACATGCTACTTATTAATTAAATAAATATTTTTTAACTACTTATTTTATTTAATCAAACTTTTGATTTTCCTTAATCTTTAATAATTATTAAAAATATTAAAATCATTTATTTTGTAATATTAAAATCATTTATTTTAGTTAGGGTGGGTATATTTTTAGTCAATCAGGGTTTATCTCTCTTCAAAACTTTTGTTTGCCTTATGTCATTTGCCTTACCTTATTTATTCTATTAACTGTGGTTAACTTGCTCCCCATTTGGGGTTTTGTCTGTTAATTTGTTTGCCTAAATTATGATTATTATTATTTTTATCTGCCACGTTATAATTGTTGAGATCACTCATGCACTAACATTTTTCTTCTTCGTGTCTAATTTTCAGGGTTAATCAAAGATCTTTCCGACTACGCGCCATGGCAATCGAAAAGCTAAGTTCTAAACCTTTTCTTATTTTAATTTTATTTTAATTTTTACCTTAGGTTAAATTAAGGTTCATTTTCAATATCAAGGAATTCCACATACACTCACCTCCCTATTATTGTCTGTCTAATTCTCAGATGTTCGAAGTCAATCGAAGGTTCGAGGGAGATCAAGGCATTCAACGTTTAAAACTAATTATTGATCCTTGTTATTTTTCTGTTTGTTAATTTCCCCCATCCCCGCAGGTGTTTATTGTAATAGCGTAGGACATTTATCTTTCCGCCTTTAATTTCTGTATGATTTTAACTGCGTGGTTAGTAAATTAGGAAGTGCAAGATCATCAATCAAACGTTAGGTCACTAATAATACAAGATTAAATATTCGAACTGAACCACGTGATTGTTGCACCCACGCACCTTTAGGGTTCCCCGCTGGTTGCCTTGTTGCCTTATTATTGTTGCCTTAATTTTGTTGCCTAAAAATAGTCAAGTCCCTCAATTCCGAGGATACCTAAAGCAATGTTGCCTGTTGCCTTCAAAGTTATTGAAACTCCCTCGAAGTTGCCTCGGTAAAAATGTGATGATTGTCCCAATTGCTAAGGTATCCTCGCATGATGCCTTAAATGACTATTATATCCTTCCCTTAGACTACCTGCCCTCTTTATGGCAAGGGACAGTCTTATGGCGAACGATTGCTCGATGACCCTTCACATCCAATTGAAAGACTTCCTGCCCTCTCATGGTATGGATAGACCCTTTCGTCCGAAAGACTTAAAGAACAAGAAAGACAACTTAGGGTAGGTAGTTCTTAATTGCTTGCTCACATTCAAATCAAAATCAAATGTTTTTCACACCTCTCCTTTCAAACACTTTCAAACAAGGCTACGCTTATTTACAAGCTAAAGTCCTTAACGAAATCTTTTTACTATTCACACACGACACTTTTTCAAACAATTCAAACAAACAAGTGAGGTAAGCAATTAAGAGCCCATGGATAACCATGGATGCAAAGGATGCCTTACACCTTCCCTTTGTATAACCTACCCCCCGAACTCAAAGTCTTTTCAAAGGTCTTTCCTATTCTTTTTGCCTTTCCTAAAATTGGATAAAATAAAAGTCGGTGGCGACTCATGCTTAACCGCGACATTTCAAATAAAGTCAGTTCACCGTATTACACAAAGTGTTTACAAGAGAAGAAATGCTATCCACAACCAAGTATAAATGCAGAAAATTGAAACAATATTCTTCTCTTCCCTGGATTCGAACTGAACCAAGTGTGTCACCGATCTTTGATAAACCTTCGGTTGTAGCTACCTTGTTGAGAACCCAATTCGTTTCTCAAACCCTCAGCTCGACTGATTTGATCCCAAGATGGTGACCCCAATTCTTCCTTCTCTATCCTCCGATTGTTGCTAACTTGTTGAGCGAACCCCTGATTCCTTAATCCCTTAAGCATGGCTGAATATTGATGAAGCGAAGAATTGTCAAAACGCCCAAATCCCAATGATATTGGAGGACAAAACCCTCAAATTTTATTCAAGAAAAACCCACAATCTCTTAACCCGAATAAGAACTCAGTCTACTGTCGGACGTTATCAACACACACTCTTCACCTTGATCGACAAAAATGGTTATGTGTAGTTGTCAATGGATGAGTGAGAGGTTGAAGATGATAAGTGCCTTGTGTATCTATTTCACTTTTCTTGTTCAAAACCATATGAAATAACCAATCAAACTTATATATGTTACTCAAAGCCAAAGCAACAAGTGAAAAACAAAATTCTGGTTTTCTGAGCGACAGGTCGACCTGAGCATACCCGAGACTGTTATGAGAGAAAATATGCAGGCCATGTGTCGACCTATGGGTCGACCTGAGCAAACCCAAGGCTTTCCTAAAGTTGCATGCGTCAACCTAAATAGGGCCATGCGTAGACCTATGTTTTGCAATTTTGATTTCTAGAATGCGTCGACCTATGGGTCAACTTGAGCAAACCCGAGGCTGCACCAAAAAACCATGAGTTGACCTGAACAATGTGTAGGTCGACCTGAGCTTATGAAACTCACAAAACTGTCCATTTTTGTAATCATGAGTCGACCTGAACAATCTATAGGCCGGCCTATGCATCTGACATATCCAAAAATGCCAATTTTTGTGATCCTTCATACTTCCTTCTTTATCCTATCGACTAGAGTCACTTCTAAACTAAAAGGACACATTTTAACATCATTGAAACACTTCATTTCCCTCACACTCTAGTCCCCAAGAGATATTCTTGAGATTTCAACTATAACTTTAAGCTTTTACAGGTTATGCCCACGAACCTTAATACAATATAATCTTGAGATTTTACAGGCTTATCCCCAGGCAAAGATAGCTTTTACCCCAGACTATATTTTCAGTTTTATCTCAATAACCAAACAAAGTTTTTTCAGCGAAGCTCAAGAAACCATGAAATAGATTTTATAACTAGTTTATTTCATGAACCAAACTCAATCTCCCAAGTGTATTTCACTCTCAAGAATTAAAACTGCTAGTACGACCACTTACAAAATCTCCCTCACAAGTAAAGTTTTCACTCAAAAGCACTAAGGAAAATTAAGTGACAAAGAAATATTTCTAGAGAGATAAAGAGAGATAAGTTCCAAAGAAAATATAAAGCTTTGGAAAGTGGCGTGAAATGAATAGGAGGCGAGCTTCGTTTATATAAAATAAGGAAAAACCAGAAAAGGAAATGATCTATGGGTAGAATTGATGAGCCAATCGATTGGCTTAATGCTTCAATTGATTGGATAAGATGTTTTTAAGTGATTGCCTTGCCTAATATGAAAATGTTGGATATAAATTCGTTGCAAGTTATTAAGATGCTTTCCTAATTGTTTGGTTAACGTTTGGTCTTTCTCCAATTAATTGGCTTAATGCTCCAATTGATTAGATGGCTCAAAAAAGTTTTTCCAATCGATTAGCTTAAGTCTCCAATGGATTGGCTAATTCAAATTATCTTTTAAAAGATAGGGGATAATTCTTAATCACTTGGTTCAATTTTTAAAACAATTTTAAGATATAAAAAGGTAGGAAAAAGTCTTTTAGGTGTGTGTGTGTATGTGCGCGCGCGTGTGTGAGTTTCCTTTGAACTTAAGAGCTACTCCCTTCCTTTTACAAAAGTCTGACCTCTCAGACAGAAACAACCTAGAAAGCTCTCACACTTTCTCTCTTTCATTACTCCAAGACTTCAAGATTCTTTTCAAGATGTAACGACCATATAAGGACTTCAATATTGAGACTCTTTTCTTGACGAGGCTTGAGATGTTTTTCAAATTGGGTCACCATCATTAGAGAGTTGAAAGCTATTGCCATCGACTTCATCAAAATTGTTGATGTTGTCATCATCAAAACTTTCAAGAGAATCTTTTGTGGGATTATTGACTTTATATATGCAAGCACATAAATCCATAGAGATGACATGATGTCTTATAGTAGTCTACACATTGTCAAATTGTTACAAGACTCGCACTGGTAGATATTAAAACATACATAATTTGAATAAGATACAATAAGAATAAAGTCATCCAATGGGCGTGTGTTGTGGTGAGTAGTGTAGGAGTCAAACCACACATCTAGCAATAGAAAAAAAATTCAAACTCTCGTTACAACTCTGTAAGAGGATGTCCTTTTGTCAAAATGAAGAAGTTAGGACAAGGCTCTATCTTTGTGTACTCCCGTCCACCAATACTGGAAAAATTTGGATGCATCCATTCCTGCACCAATATAATAAAACATTTAGATGCCTCATTCTGAACTTTTTTTTTGTAGCATTCATCTCTATATACAAATAAGCCAATGCAAAAGGGCCATAAGCATAATAATTAATCATATCAATATCTCTGAAACACTCCAACTGGATCACATGACTTTAGGTGGAGCTTTTTCAATGAAGATGGTCAATTCCACTAAATAAATTAGACGTGTCTTGACGGTTTACTGCTTGTGCATATGTCTCTCATCACCATCATCGACCTCACCAACGTCCCTTGTAGTTGCAAGGTGTCTCACAAACTCAAGTCAAGTTTTAGGTAGTTGAATCATGCATGAACCCTTTATTCTTTTGAATTTCCCATTTATTGCACTACCTCTCTTATCTAGATGAGTCTGAGTTGCTCCTAACATGATATCTAAACCTATTGATCCTATTCATTATTAAAAATTGACAAATACATAAACTAATGAGCAAATTTTACAACAAGAAATAAAATAAAATAAAATAAATCAGCAAATCAATATTCAATTTACTAAAATTTGGATAATGGAATTCGAATGCATGCTATGGTGTGTGTTCAAATTATAGAATATGAATCCATGCAGTATGGACCATCCTCGAATTCTATAATATGAATGATACTAGCAACCTAAAAAAACAAGGCTTAATTAGTTATGAAGTCCTTTAACTTCATTTTAAGTTTTACTTTAATTCCTTATTTAATAAACTTTACATATTAGTCTCTTAAAAACGGTTTCGTTAGTCTAATTGGTCCTTACCGTTAAATTTTCTGAAAAAACTTTAACTTTGCTTACGTGGCATGACAGCAAGACATTTGTTAATAAGCTGACTCAACATATGTATTAAAAAATTATTATTTTATTTAAATTTGAGAGATTTTATTTTTCGGAGGTTAAAAACCCCCGCAAATCGTTAATAATGTGAAAAAAATATAACACCGCATTGCTATCACAATACTCAACAAATACTCCCAAAACAGAGTAATCAAGCTGGTTACTATACAAAATTTTTTCAAGCCTCTCAACAATAAGATTGGCATGCTTTTCTTTATTGAAAGAATAATGAACAACAATGGCCCAATTTCTAAAAAAGTGTTAACAGAATAAATCATCCACTGCACCAACTTCTTTACTTTTATCAAGTGCTTTAGGGGCCATCATGTAAAGAAGGCAATATCTTAAAAACCATTCTAATACCTACAAAGATCAATTTACACTTAATGTTAAAACAAAGACAATTACATAACACATACAAAAATTTATAGCAAGAAAAAGATATTGAAACATTTTGATGTATTAAAATTATATTGTATAATTCACCAAACTTCAAACCAATCTATAAAAAAACAGGAAACAATCACAATCAATTGTTTCAACTTGCTTAAATTCTGGATGAGTTAAGAGTCAAAACCAATCCCCCAAACAAGTCTTTAATTGCTGCTTAATATCAAGTAGAATACATCAAACATTATCACTTATAAACTCAAAAAATATGTAAATATTATCACTTATAAACTCTAAAAATATATAAACATTATCACTTATAAACTCTAAAAATATATAAACATTATCACTTACCACAAGAAGAGCATTAGAACTAATATATATTACACTTATAAACATAAATATCACACATAATTCATTCTATTAATAAGAGAAAACCAATAATATATAACGAAATTCAAACAAAGAAATATAACACCAAAATCCAAATAAAGAAAAATCTATAACAATCTAAACCAAACATATTTTTTTCTCAGATTCAGAAAGTACAATTCAAGATCTATAACACCAATTACATTTTAATCAATAAATCTAAAAAAAATGTTGGATCTGAGATTCAAACAGTACTATTAAAAAAATATTACTGATTATGTAAATATGGAGTTGAGATTTGAGATATAGCAGTTGCAAAAGAACAGAAAGCTTCACCGCGGCCTCCAGTTCAGTTGATGCAAGACAGAATCCAATTCTCCGCCGATGATTCTTCCGTCATTACATATAAATGCAACGATGGAGGTGTGAGGCAGCAATTAATTAAAATTTGAAAGAAAATGTATATACTTAGAGTTGTTTGAAGGTATGAGCAGCAATGGAGAAGAAAATGAAGGAAGTTTTTGGAATGTAAACAGAGATGAGAATGAGAAGAAGAGAAAGAGAAAAGAAGTTGGCGGCTAGGATTTTTTGGATGGAAGAAGAGAGAGAGATTATGTTTTAAATCCACGTGGAAAAAGCACCCATGATATAATAATAAAGCCAGATAATAAAATAAATCCAACTAGATTGCCACCTAAGCAGAAGCTAACGTTTTTTTTTACCAAATTTAACAGAAAGGATCAAATATACTAACGAAATCATTTTTAAGGGACTAACATGTAACATTTTTTAGATAAAGAAATAAAGTAAAACATGAAATTAAGTTAAAGGACCAAAAGATACATTAAGCCAAAAAACAATCAAACAATGTGTTTTAACTTGTTGGATACACGACGATTCAAGCAACATTTGATTAAAAATAAGGCAGTAAAAATATTTTGAATTTCAAAATAAAAAAGAGAAAATGTAGAAATGATGAAAGATTTCATAAATTATACAGAGTGTGTTGGGCTTCTAGAATTCGAACATTTAAAAAATACACCCAAATTTTAGAAAATTAGAATGGTGTGTTTAATTTCCAGAGATTCTAAGAATTTTGATGGGGTGAGAAAGTAAAAACATTGTGATTACTTCAAAACTGTTTTCTAGAGGTGGAATTGGCTTATTTGTAGTTCATCAAATCGGTATTGGACTAAGTTGGGCCTAATATTGTACAAGATCCAATTACATTGGGATATATATATATATATATATATATATATATATATATATATATATATATATATATATATATATATATATATATATATATATATATATATATATATATATATATATATATATATATATATATATATATATATATATATATATATATATATATATATATATATATATATATATATATTCTGTTGTCGGCCATTGCAGAGGATAACCAATTTATGTGCCTTCAAGTGCAAGGCATTATTACAATGTGGTCCATAAAAGAACATGCAATTCTATAGGGACAAATTGAGCAGCCAATTTATTCAATTAAAAATAATTCTAATTGCTTACATTGAAAAGGAATATATAGTTTTTTTAATTAAAAAAGACGATATTGTTTTTTTCAGTTGTCTATGTTGCATAGCTTTACAAGTTTGTATGTCGATTGTAATAATGTTGAAGAAGGTACCATTTGTTTCTTTCAATTGGTTATTACAGCACATACAATGAAAACAAAATTCTGGTCTTACAAATTTGGCTTGGAGTTAAATCTTATACATTGCCTGTAAGAAACTCAAAACAAAAAACTTATCAGACCTAGGCCTGCTGTGTCCATGCTCAATGTCACATGGGTTTCCATTCAACAAGATGTTAATATAGATATATCTTATCGGCAGGTTTTTAATAGCGGTTGCAGTCAATGTCTATGGAAAGTTAAGAATTTTACGATTTCAACAGTTATAGATCTTGTGTTATAGGTTGAGGTCGCTGCAGTGTGAGTTAATTACGTTATATAAATTTTACTAAAATTATTTGTATTTTAAAATTGATTATATTTATAATTTAAATTTATAATTTTTTATTATTGTCTAATTAATGTTCAAATATATATTAAATTAAAACAAGAAAATATCGGTTGATAACTGATTTTTTTGGCATTCTAAACCATGATAACTAATTTTTGTCGCATCCTAAATCAAGATAACATTTCTTTTTAATATTTAGAAGCAATTATTAAAAATTGTAGTCTAATGGTATAAGTTGAAATCCTAAAGAGGTATTATGAAAGAGGCCGTTTATGTTGATAACTGATTTTTTCTTCTATAACAAATTAGTCACTAACAATTTTCAATTAAAAGGAAAGATCAAATCTTTGTATTTTCACTTGGCATTAATTTGGATATACATGAACCAACGGAGTCTAATTTTAGAGATTGGCGTGAATATTGGAAATTCTAAATTATTGAATTAAACTCTACTCTTAAAAAAAGTTTAGAAAGTGTTTCGAGTCGTTTCCCGACAAAGAGTCAATCATAGGATCCAACACGGAAGGCACAAGCAACTAGTGGAGAATAAGTGACATCTCAACCAAGCACAGAGCATGCGAATCCAACCTCCGACTTACCTCCCACTGTCAGATCTAATTAAACAATAACCTGTGCAATGCATCGGGTTAATCGAGAGCGATTTTAACCACTCAGACTATATAAGCTTCACACACGTTAGTTTAAGGTATCTCATTAACTCTCACTCTAAACTGCTTTTCGAATACTTCACTAACTTTGCGTTAGAGTGATAACATTGAGCTTCACACACGTTAGTTTAAGGTATCTCATTAACTCTCACTCTAAACTGCTTTTCGAATACTTCACTAACTTTGCGTTAGAGTGATAACATTGTAGATGATGCTTGTAACACCCTAATTTTCCTCGTATGTAATATAACAATTAAATCAAGATATAACATTTAATCACATTAGGATGTCACACATCTCAATTCACAATCTGTTCTGCAACAAATAAAACTTTAAAATAAAACGTTCAACATCTGTCACCGCATGCTCACCTTCACTTAGGATATCATCGCAGCAGAATTATGGAACAACATAATACGAAGCATGCATGTCATAACTCAATTCTTTTTTAAACTTTCAAAACAATTGCACTGACCAACTTCACATAACATCAAAAGCAAAAACAAAACATTGTGAGTATTACATCCAACTCTGAAACATAGTAAACAAAATGAAATAACGTTCGCTCCCACCCAATGTTATAGAATCAGAGCACGTAATCTAAAACACAAAACAAACTAAAAGAAGAATAAATTATCGCCATCCTCCAACTCTAAGCAGCTACTAGGTTACCTGCTTATATGTACTCTGAAGAGGAGTACAAACCACAACAACAACAAAGGGGTAAAAATACATTCAAATAATAAGCGTTACATAAACAATCAGGATAGATTCACACACTACTCAATCGCACATATGTCATACATGCACCACAACAACATGTATTCATGTTTCACCCACACCACAATCAAACTCATTCAAATCGTACAAGATTGCTCATAGTTACACACACATATCATCATCATGTAATGCAATGCAACCTCGACTCAACTCATGCTTGTCACGGTCCCCACTCTGAACCGGAATTACAACTCAACTTTATATGCATGCGGTACCGAATTAACATTTAGTTCTTCATTTGAATAAGGTTCCAATCAACTGCAAACCCCGAGCTCCAAGCCCTAACACCGAGCTTTGGACAAGTCACAAAGTCCCACGCCGAACTTGTGGACTCACCTATTTCACAACAATAACGACATATGATGCATGTCATACAAGTCAATGCAACTTGACAACAACTACAACGTTTAAGGTCCACGCCGGCCATAAACAACATGCATTGACAACAACATAATAATTCCACACCGAATTACTATTCAATAGTCACAAACAGCAACAAAAAAACTATGTCAGAGTCATCATCATTTATCATGCTCGTATAACAACATATAATTATCACAACTCATTATCGCTCAACACAACATTTTTTAATGTAACTAAGGCATATGATAATTCCCCTAAATTAAATTATTATCTCACACATGCATCAACATAATAACATCAAAAACATATAACAATATCACTTTGAACCGTATAATTCCCGCACAACACAACAAGGTAGTTTCCACACTAAAAATACACATCTCGACTCCAACATGTTATCAATACATGAATATCACACAACCTAAAATCATGTTCGCTCACTATAACATCAATTCATTATTACTAAAAACACAACGGTTCGTAAGACAACTCATATATGTCATCACAAAAATCCCTACAGAGGTCGCATAACTACATATCAGTTATATCACTAAGCACTACCATGAGATAGTACTACACATTAGCTTTCCATCGCTTCAAACGACACTCCATTCGGATTTACGGATCAAAAGTTATGGCCAAAATCATCAAAATGACCATTTTTTAAATTCTGCCCAACATGCGTCGTTCTCTAGGGAGCATGCATTGACCTATGAGACTTATGTGTCGACCTATGCGACATATGTGTCGACCTAAAAAAGATAGAAAGTCTGATTTTTCAAACCACTCACTATGCATCGACCTATGCGACGTATGTGTCGATGCAAAAGGGAAAAAATGTAAACCTCCGATCTCAGAATTCGATGTACTACAATTATATAATGATTAAAATAACAATTTAACACATATAACTCTTAATTTTCTCAAAATATACTAATCCCAAAGCTTCTACCTTCAATAATGGTGGAAAATAATACAATTTTAAAATAGTAAAATCAGTTATTTTAAAACCTCACTCAAACACATTCCTAACATGTCAAAACAACTTATTTCGAAAATCTAACATTATGGGTCAATTACCTACTGCTATCACCTCTAAAAACTCCCAATTAACTCATGATTTCACTAATTAACATAACATCAACAAGAACATCACATATAATCATGTTCATCATCTCCAATTTACCATTAACACAACATATCCACAAGAACAACATCAACACAACTTCACCTATTAATTTTTTGGAACCATCATCAAGAAAACATAATCCACCATCAATAATCATCAACATCATCAATTTTCATAAATCACATACAAAACTATTAAAACCCAACAATGGAGAAACATAAACC
Organism: Vicia villosa; assembly: GCF_029867415.1. Classification (NCBI taxonomy): domain Eukaryota; kingdom Viridiplantae; phylum Streptophyta; class Magnoliopsida; order Fabales; family Fabaceae; genus Vicia; species Vicia villosa. The sequence goes on along the minus strand of NW_026706350.1, from coordinate 24,213 downwards.
CTATTGAAGGTTAAGGGAAACCTCTCTATCCTTTCATGATTTAAGCAACCTTAGATGAATAAACTCCCCTTTTACCTAGTGATTCCAACATAAGCAAGTAATCTTCATGGGGTCTCCTTCATCAAGCCCTAACTAGATTCCCCCTCTCTCTCTCTCTCTCTCTCTCTCTCTCTCTCTCTCTCTCTCTCTCTCTCTCTCTCTCTCTCTCTCTCTCTCTCTCTCTCTCTCTCTCTCCTATTTCTATTTTTCTCAATAGTCCTACGTACTGAGGAAATCCTTTCTATCAACTCTCTTTTTAAAATAAAAACCTAATTCCCCCGTTAGTATATTCCTACCTTACCCCTCACATTTTTTCTATAATTCTCTCCTTGTACTCAATATCTCTACAAACTCCTATTTTCCTTTTTATTTTATTATTTTATTTAATTAATAAAACTAAAATATTATTTTAATTAATAACACAATTCTAAATAAATCTACCAACCTCTAATTGCTCTCCATACTCCTCTCTCAAGGTCCACACCACTACCACCTAAATTAATTAATTTATTACCCCATACTAATTAAATAAATACGCAAAAATTCATAAATAAATAAATTAAATAAGATAGTCTAAATTGAGGTGTTACAACTCTCTCCCACTTAAAGAATTTTTATCCTCGGAAATTACCTTAAGTGAACATATTCGGATATGAATCCCTCATTTGGCTCTCAAGCTCCCAATTCACGTTCTCACCAGCTGGTCCTCTCCAAATTACCCTTACCAAGGTAATCTCTTCACCACGCAATTGTTCACTTCCCAATCCTTTATCCGCATGGGAGATGCCTCAACAGCTAGGTTATCTCTCACCTGCACATCATCCACTTAGATCACATGAGATGGATCCAGAATGTATTTCCTCAATTGAGACATATGAAACACATCATGAAGATTAGCATGTGACGGTGGCAAAGCAATCTGATAGGACATCCGTCTACTGTGAAATTTAATAAACAACCATTAGTCTTCAAAATAATAATGATTTGGTTGCTTGCAGGAAAAACTAGATTAATCCTATGACATATGTGTTTAAGTTTCTAAAGTTTGTTGTAGTTTATTTAAAAAATGAAGAATTCGATTTAAGGAAGTAATGTAGAAATGATTTGTAAAATGAAAAAGAATGTAAAAGGATTTCGACAAAACAATAAAGTGCAGGAAAAGTAACTTAATGAAATTAACTTTGAATTGAATAAAATAAAATGGTGTTTCATACGTACATTTCACTCAGTGACTCTTTTCTCAATATGCTAGATACTTTGAGTAATATGAGTTTGTTTACAATTGAACACATCTGGAATCCTGATGCTAGAACCCATATTTATACTAAATCGAAATAACTGTCTCAAACAGTATTTTCTTTAGAAATCGACACGTTTCCTATCTGCATGTATCATGTCTTCAATTCCCTTCCACGTGTCTTTTGCCAATGAATCAGGCAAAAAACATAGTTATTTAGCCTAATTTTGTATTCTTATTCTTCTAGTCGAAAATATCCTTGATTCACCTAATATTTCACTAAGTTCCTTAATATGACTGTATCTATAAGAACTTTGATTAGCCTTTTCTAATTCTATATATCAAAATGCATTTCCAACATATATCTGATCGAACTGAATATCAAAAGATTAAATAAGTCAGTCCAAATTTATTCCAATCTCTTCAATTATTTGCTCAACATGAACCACATAAAAAATCTAGCTAACAGATTGCCCCCCCCCCCCCCCAAATGTCATTTTTGACAAATGGGGGAAAGGGACATTTTTTGAATGTTTTCGATGCAGTGGCACTGTACTAACATCACAGCTGATTATAGCCACACTTTCTCCAAACGTCACATTGAGTCGTGAGAGGTTCAAAAGTGTAATCATGATCTCCTAATTCCAAGTAAAATGTGGGTCACGCTAACCACAACGGTTCGATCATCCTCTAAACACTTTACACGTATCCCAAGTTTTTATCCCAAATGTGAATATTTTAACATTGAACAATTTTTTTATTTCACTATAAAAACCTGTTTCTTTTCACTTCTTCCTTTTTTCTTCTTCCAGCTCTCTTTTATATTCATACTGTTATGAAATTTCTCCCTAAAAATCAGCTATCTACTTCAAAACTTATTGCTTTTTCAACAATGGTGGCCTCAAAATCCAAGAATACCAAGGATGCTAAGAGTTCAAAGGCCACGTTACCTCCTGCTAACAAGATTCTTGTCCCTCTTCTTTCTGGGAATCAGGAGAATGTACCTGAAACTCCATTTCTAGAAGAAAAAACTCGTATTTACCAATCACATGTAATTATCCCTTTTCTCATTTATGGAGAAACTCATGCGCTGGGGTCCTTTGCCTGACCCTAAGGCAAATTCTAAAAAACTCAAGGAATTTTTTCTTGCCTATCATCGCACCAAGCCATTGTTTTGCTTTATAAAGCCAACGACTACTGCTGATGAACCTAGCGCAAAATCGATGAATTAAACCAAAGCCTGTAAGGCCACAGGGTCTAAAGGTAAGTCTGTTGTCGAAAACAAAAATCCTATTGACCTAAGTTACATGTGCAACTTTTATCGAGTGTTTCGCTTTTCCCTCTTTTTAAAGACCCTGATAACTATCTATCTTGGTTGGCGAAAGTTGAAAATAAGAAAGCCCAAACCTGGAAGGACATGGAAATTTTCGACTTGATCCAACTGTTGAAGGTAGGTCTAGCATATTGCCAAAATATGTTGGTCGCCTCTCTTTACTTCCGGGAAAGAATACCAACTTTTTTCAGCTTCCCTGCAGAATGATTACCTCCACACTCTTTGACGTGGTTGCTATCATTGGTGTTCGACCAACCAGAGAGGTCTTCAACCCTAATAAGAGGAACGAAGAAACTATCAACTTTATTACGGATCAAGCCTGTTTTGGTCACTACATGGAGGACCATCAGGACAAGGAGACAAGCGAAGTTTTAGACGAAAAACATATTTCTTTCATGGCGCTTTGGTTGTCGCGTTGTATCTTTTGCTGCAAGTCGCTGAAGGTAGCAACGAGATTCCTGACTTTTGCCTATCATCTACATGAAAGGAAAAACAATTTGCCTAATTCAACTAATATTGGGGTCTATTTATGAAACTCTACGGGGTGTTATCGATTCTTTGAAAGACTACAAGTCTGGCACTAATTTTCTGTTGGCTGGCCCATCTTGGCTGCTTCAATTATGGTTGAATTCTATGTTCGAACCTTCACTTCTAATTGACATGCCAAATAATGATGATAAGGTTACCAAGAATTGAAGGATCGAAGGCACACACCTGGCTTTGACGACCCCAACTGACATCGAACGCACTCTGCAAGACTCTTTTACTGAATACATGATGATGTTCGCCATACGCCATAATTTCTCTTCATTTATGGACCCTTTTGCAAATCAAAATCATGATCCAAAATGGTTTACCATAGAATTTTCTCCTCCTGAAACAGACCAAGAGGCTGAATCCCTTGCAATATGGGAAGCTTTTCTTCTTCCAAAGTTGCTCTCAACCCAATTTGGGATTTCCAAGGATCATGTGAAGCTTTTCAGTTACCAACCAAATCTGGTGTCTTGATAATTTGACCTCAATCAATTGTTGCTTAAGTCCTTTTATAGTCGAAAGAATGACCTCTGCCTAAATATCATCAATCTTTCTGAACACGAGTATGTCAAGCGTTTGGATCAATATTCTGTAGAAGATGAAAAACTCACTCCTATTTCAATTCGACCTTCTTTCTATTGCACCCAAGAATTTGACACTTGGTGGAGGGCTTATTACACCAACAAATTTTTCGAAGTGTCTGTTTTAGCGCAACATCTAAAGAATGATTTTCCTTCCATACAAGAGCAATTCAAGAAAGGTAAAGATCAACACGTTAAAGAGATTCAAGCCTTTAAACGTTACTTCAAAACTGTGTTTAGGCCAAATGATCTTTGTCGAACCATTCGTGAAGCTGCAGCTATTTTGAAGAAACATTTATGAAGAAACTCCCTTATTTAAAATTCCATTCGTATGTTAAAAATGAAGATAGGTATGAGTTTGCTTTCAAATTTTATCCACCCATGTTTCCCCCTTTTCTAAGTGCTGATCTGGCTTTGGCATTTCGACCTATATTTCCACAATGGTTCGTCTGTGGGTCATTCTTGGTAGTATTGAAAAATGTGTCATTAAAACCTGCTAAACGGGTGGTTCTGACTAAGAAATTCCTTAGACAGTTTTAAAGGCCACCTTCATGTCGACATAGAACATGTCAGGATACTCTCTCTAATACATGAAGGTGAGGATAAGAAGGATCTTTCAACTACTACTTCTCAAAGTTCCCTTCATATTTTGAGATATTAATATTTTCCCTTCGTTCATTTCTTAGTAACCGAGCGAAAAAAGAAAATCAAGAATGCCCATGCCAAAGTTGCGGCTCAAAAGAAAGTTCTAGAAGAAAAATAAACACCCAAAGGAGCAGGTTCGAAGGTTTGTTTTTTTACACAGCACTTAACTACTTATACGTATAATGTTCTTTTACTTCAACATTTTTTGTATTTTTATAGGCTCACACAAAGCCTGTTCTTATGCCTGCAAAATGTAATAAGGCCGACCCAATAAAAGAAGCTTCAACATTAATTGTTAACAAAGATGCATCCCCTGACACTTCCCCTGAAGCATCCAAACCCAAAAAGAAAAAGATGGCGAAGACTTCAGGGACAATTTCTCAGAAGACTCATGCTACTTCCAAGTTTCCCCTATACTAAAACCAAGAAGACAAAACTTGTCGTTCTTGAGGAAGTCAAAGATGACCAGGAGGTGAACAAGGATGCTGCTTCAGATCATGTCGAAAGTGATAGTTCTAGTCCTGGTGCAGGTGTATCCAAGGTAACTTACTTTGCTTTATTTTCCTTTTTTAAATGCAAATCTTTTCTCCATGATCAATAATTTTCATTATTTTCATTATTTTCCTTTGCATGGAGATCCTTCTAGAAACCAAGAATCTAGTATCAAGCACACCATTCTAGTTACCACCAGTTCCCATTATGTTCATCCTATATCGAACAAAGGTTCTACTGGCAAAGTTTAGCAACCCTTTGACGCTCGCCAATCATTGCCTTTGTCTGCTAGTGAATGCCAGTGTTCTCAACAATCTCTTTCGGATAGTGATAGCGAGGCGTCGGATCCTGAAAACATGGAGATCCCGGAATAATAAAAGCCTAATGAAGAGGGAAACCCTGCAAGTTCTTCTTCTGAAACCTTTAATCATGGAGAAGATGCTCAAGGAGACACCAATATTCTTGTTTCTTGTGAAGAGAAACAAAATGAAGAGGAGCCAACTAATGAAGATGTTCAAAAGAACATTACAACGAAAACCAACAAAACCTTTGGCACAATCTCGTCTTTCAAACCTCGTCCCAAGGCTGTCGTTGTTTCTCTATCGTAAGAAGAGTTGGATAACCTCAAGAAGAACAAGCCTTTTGATTACCAGAGATTAATGATAAGCACCAAAGGTGGTTCAAATGATTTCAGCTCAAGCTCTTCGACCACCTCTGTTGGTACTTCACATGTTAAACCTATTGAAGAACTCCTTTGACAACTCTAAGAAATGATCTTTGACATCAATATATTCACCACTCTAGAAAGTGACCCCCTACTATCTTATGGGACTAAAGAGCTACTCAACAAGGTAGATGTCCTTAATGCTCCCTCAGATGTTGCCAATTTCATAGTAGAATCTGCGCTCCTGCTTAACCAAATTGCTGCTGACATTATTCGCAAGCGAGATTTAATGAACAAAATGAAACAACAACAACAAAATCGATCAGAAGAATTAGATTTGGCCACTGAATCGAATAAAAAATTCGAAGAGCTATAGAAACCCTTTCAACAACAAACTAAAGAGTCTGAGAATTGTGCGGTTAACATTACCAAATGGAAACAACAAATAGAATAACTACAAGCAAAGATCAAAATGAGAGAGAGTCGATAAAAAGAACTAGCCACTGTCAATCACAAAGCTCTTTATGATGAAGCCACTGTCAGAGTCTAGGACGTTGAGAAAGTCAGAGGCTTGGATGAAGAAATTACTAACCTCACTACAAACGTTTCTTTGACTGATCGTCGACTAGTTTTGGTCAAAGCAAAATATGATAGACTCAAAGCTTTTACGCCTCTCTGAAACTTGCATTTTTTATTGATTGTTCCATATTTTCTAATCTTTAATCATGCTCTAGGGCATTTCTAATATCTATTTCTTCCCGACTGTTTTGTAATGACTTTTAACCATTTTGGAATTTTAAGTCTTTCTCTTAATACCATTTTTGTGTTTTTATTCATATCGATATTATTCTAATGAAGTTTTGGTTTCCTGTATCATGGGCTTATATCTTTTCAAATATTTGCCATTTAATCCCTGGATTCGATGATCATCAACTAACTCTTCAATCTCATATGCATTGTTAGAGAAAACTTGAATAATTTGGAATGGGCCTTCCCAATTAGAGGACCATTTGCCTAGAGTCTTATCTTTTCGATCCATAGGAAAAATAACCTTCCAGACATGTTCTCCAATCGAGAATGTTTTTATCTTTACTTTCTTATTGTAAGCCTTGGCTACTCGTTCTTTTTATCTTCTCAAAATATCTAAAGCAGTAAGCCTTTCTTTGTCTAAATCAACTATCTCATCTATCATCATGTTCAAATAATGCTCATATGGTATTTCATTTTTCTTTTATATTCTAGTCGATTGTAAATATATTTCGACAGTAAGTGCATCATCATGCCCATAAGTTAAACGAAAAGGTGCCATACTAGTTGCTTCTTTAGGAGAATTTCAACAAGCCTATACCACTTGATCCAAAGTCTTATGCAAGTTTTTTGGTTTCTTTCCCACATGATTTTTTTATTAAACCAATGAAAATTGTATTCGCTGCTTCAACTTGGCCATTCGCCTGTGTGTAATATGGCGTAGATGTCAACAACTTAATCCATATCTTAGAGGCAAACTCTTGCATCTTTTGACCAGTAAACATCGACCCTTGATCAATAGTAATGGTCTCAGATATTCCAAATTAATAAATGATGTGCCTTTAGATGAAATCTATAACTGCCTCTTGGTCCACACTAACCAGATGTAGTGCCTCTATCCGATTGGTAAAATAATTAATACCAAACAAAAATATACTTCTGGTTTTTAGATGACACTGGTAGAGTCTCTTCAACTAAATCTAAACCCCATCCTCTAATGGCCAATGTTTCACAATTGCATGTAATTCGCTTACAAAGACATGTTGAATGCCTGAATGTATTTGACATTCTTGGCAACCTTTAGCGAGTTCAATAAAGTATTTTAACATCGTAGGCCAATAAATCCCTCATCCACTTCGTCTTATGTCCATCCTAATGAGCACCACAAGCCCCACTATGGATATTCGACAAGGCCATATATGCCTCACCCTCACAACAACATTTGAGAAACACACCTTCTGGCGTCTTTTTGAATAATTAGTTCCCTACAATAATATAACTTAGAGACCGATATTTCATCTTTCAATCGTTTGATCATGTGGTATTCTGTAAATAATCCATTTTTGGATTTCACCAATCGGTATCTGACAAACTATCAATGGCGAAGATTTCAAAATTTTCAAAATTTGCATACCCAAATTCATCATCTCCAAGTTCGATGGGGCTAATCTTGTTTCCACCACTTTTCCTAGAATTTAGATTGCTTCTTATAATCATTCTTTGGATACTCTATATCCTGACGCAATCTGGGAAAACTCATATGCTTTCTGGTTCCAAAGCCGAGGAATATGCAAAAGCTTCACAAAATCGAATTGTTTTAGCAATCAATTTTCTATGACAAAATACATGATTAAGTTATACTTAACAAATTTATATTCCTTAGTAAGTTTCCTAATTACCACTTCAGGGTCTCCTCTAATTTCAACTCTTCTTGCCCCCAACTCCAACAAAATCTCAAGTCCGGCTATTAAAGCCTCATATTCGGCCTCATTATTCGAATAAGGACCCTTAATATTGTATTAGAACTTTATTGGGATCTTATTTGGAGAAATAATTAAGACTCCCACGCCATTTCCATTTTTATAGCTAAAATAGTTGAAGAATAACTTCCAAGGTTCAAGTTCTAAGTAATTTTGGGGCATTTCGACCATAGCATCGTCTACAATGAAATCAACAACTACTTGCCCTCTCATGGCTTTTAAGGGCTTAAATGTTAATGAATATTATATTAAGGCTAGCGCCCATTTTCCTATCTGACTATGGAGAGTCGACTTGGACAACATGTGTTTAATCACATCGTAATGGGATGAAACAAAAACATCCATTAGTTTTATATAGTGCTTTAACTTGGTACAAGAAAAGTATAGACATAAACATAGTTTTTCTATCATGCTATACTTAGTTTCTGCATCTTTTAAAACTCTACTGAGGTAATAAATTGTTCTTTTTACGCCATTATCTTATTTTGGTTAATTTCAATAACCTTCTTATGAACCACAAAGCCTTAAAAATCCCTAACCTGCACACAAAAAGCACATTTAAGAGGATTCCTCTTCAATCCGTGTTTCCTCATCCTTTCAAATGATTGTTGAAAATGGACTTTTTGTCCTTTTTTTGACACTGATTTGATGACCTTATCATCAATCTAAATTTGCAGGAACGTCTCGATATAATCATGAAAAATAGAGTTCATTGCTCTTTGGTAAGTTTCCCCAGCATTCTTAAAGGCAAAAGGCATCACTACCCATTCGTAAGTGCCTAATGCTCCAGGGCATCAAAATTCCGTTTTTAGCACATCCTCATCGGAATTTTTTTTATTATATCTAGAATATCATCAAGCATACTAAGATATTTGAAGCCCGCAGCCAATTCGATTAGCATCTCTGCCACCGACATCAGGTATTTACAATCCATTTGACATACCTTGTTTTTCGGATGTACATGCATCTTAGGAGTCTTTCGATCTCCTCTTTGATCTTCGACAAAATATCTGACGCAAACCTTCTTGGCGTCTGCTTGATCGGCTTTTCACCAGGCTTTATAGATAGCTTCAATTCCATCATTTCTCTACTCAGCCTAGGCATTTTTTCATAGTCCCAAGCAAAGAAGTCTTTGTAATCTCTTAATAACTGGACCACATTGATTATGAGTTTAGGGTCGAGATTGGCACTGATGTACTTCGGCCTTATGTTCATCTTGTCTCCTAGGTCGATCTCCTCTAGAGGATCCTGAGCCAACATTTTTATGTTTGGTGCCGTCAGATCCTTTTCGAAACCAAAGGCTCGTCATCATGCTATGTTCTAGAAAGCAATAAACATGTACCTTGCATTGTACCAACTTGAAACAATATAATTATCACACATTTGCATGTTGAAACATTCAAACTTGGAGAAATCACTCTATGTTTCTTCAAACCATTAGACTAATTTTTAAAGACAAAAAAAAATATTAGAACTTATAACTAGGGTGTTTATGGGTGGAGGTCGACCCACAAACCCGCTAATCAAAACCGAATCAACCCATAAATTACCTGAATCCATTCATTTATGGGTATACCCAACCAAACCCACAACAACCCATATAGTTTTGGTTCGGGTATCGGGTATGAGTTTTGCAAGTCGCGGACCCGTTGACCCAACCCATTGATGTGACATTAGTAATTTTTATTTTTTATTATTATTTTAAATAGAAATATAAAATTATTATCTAAATACTAACCATAATTTTTTCATATAAGCTTTATTCTCCAATAATACTACTAGATCAATGAGTTTACGTAATTCTTAGACTAAATATTATTTCTTATTTTCTTTGGTATCATTTCCAACTTACGTATTTTATAAAAATAATGTGTCTTGTGAATTTTTTTACTATTTTCTAGTGTTATATCATGTTGATGAATATTATTAGATATTATATGACGTGCTTAATCCATTTTGTGTGTTAGAAATGAGTATAAATGTATGGAATTGTGTTACAATATTTTTAAAGTGAAAATAATATTATTTTTTAAATTTGAAATACAACACACGAACCCAACCCAACCCAACCCTTAAATGAATGGGTCGGTTCGGGTCGGTTTTGATAATAAAATTACAGGTTGGACGACGAACCCAACCCATTGAAGTTTGAACGGGTTGGGTAACAGGTTAGACCGAGCACGGTCCAACCCAACCCATGTACACCCCTAATTACTACTAGTTACTACTCTAAATGACCTAGGTGGAATTGGGTAGTAGGGCCAGTGAAAATAAAATTTCCACTAGCACAACAGGGCGCGCTTACCCACACTAGAGTAGGCTTAGTGTGTGCAGAGTTTCAGGACCCGCTTAACACCCACAGACCATGTTCAACACGAGAAGATCTATGCTGAAACTCAAAGATGCACCAAACTGATATGCATTTCATCCACTTGCACCAATCACTATCTATACTACTAAATTCAAAACTATAAAAACTTATAAACGTTGGGCTGCCTTACAACAAGCGATTTTTTTATGTCGTTAGCTCGACGCCATTATTTATGCATAGAAACTCCTTCATGTTGCCTCTTTGCTTGGCTATTTGTTCATCAACGGCTACTCCTAACCAATCATTTTAGCAAACGTGAAGGGAAACAAAAATATGTACAATATATAAAAGTATAGAAAACTTGTACAAAGCAAATATATACACTATATACAACTATAGAAAACATGTACAATTATACAAGTATAGATACAATATAACAATAAGTACAAAGCTCAAAAACATAGAAATTATCATAAATCTTTCAATATCTAAACATCAATCCTCGACAACGACGTCAATTTATTGATGCGGTAAAGCAACAAGCAAAAGTAAGTATTTTTGTTTTTTGCATTTCCATAGGGATTAGTGCGAGGGATCGAATGTCGTTCAACAATCTCCACGTTTCTAAGATTGGGTGTGCAAGTTGTTTATATGTATACATTATAAAATATAAAAACGGAAAATTAAAGTAAGGGAATAAGATAGCTTTTCGGTATTGAATTCATTTTCCCACAGAGTAAGCATTCTACCAATTAGTTAAACACAATTTAAACATTCATCAATATCATAATGTATCCCTCACATCACTATTGAAACATCTCTAGTTTTGAGGACAACAAACTATTATTCTAACTCTTTTTCAAGTTTGTTCTTTATATCTTAAAGACAGGTCATCCACGACAGTAACTCTCATATGATTTTGTTTATGAATAGTATATCAATTTGACTTGAGTATTTGCAAATAACATTCAAGATCATTCACTACTCAAAACAAAGGAAAACACGTGGACCACTTCCTCCTCCAATATATTCAAAAATTTGTTTATAGTAACTTTCAAGAGTCCATATACTCAAAGGACACAACCCATGAAACCTCAAAGTACATTTCCAACTTAGCACTCTCAAACGGCTAGTCATCAATGATGCTATAAATACATCACCACAACATTTTGAAAGGGCATTCATTGAAAAGAAAGAAAAGATCAATCACACAAAATCTTCATAAGTCTTAAACGATTAGAAGCTCTCTTCAAAAGGGAAAGTTATATCATTGCCATATAGTGAATTAACTTTGTATCAAAATCTTTCATTCTGTATATCCTCAAGAGATATAAAATCTTGGAAGGAAAAAAGGAGTAGTTAAATCTAGAGTGGAGAAAAATTTAATAAGTGTTAGCCTTTTGAGGCTCTGTAAGAAATATCACCTTTATCAGAGTTAAGGATAATAGTGTGAGGTGTAAGAAAATCTCACTGTGTGTGAGGACTGGACTAACCAATTGGTGAACCAGTATAAAGTGTTGTGTGTTTTATGCTTTATTATTTTCTTACTTAATATTATCATCTTTAACTACTCAACTTATTTTTAAAAGAAAAAAGGGGTCACTATTCAAACCCCCCTTTTCTAGTGACATTTCTTGTTCCAACAATTGGTATCAAAGCATGGGCTTTGAAATATATCACTTAACCGTGCTAGAGTAAAACAATCTCAAAACCAAGAAATAGCTGAACAAAACAAATTCATCGCTAAAGAAGGATCATCCCACCGACCTCCCTTCTTCAATGGAGCGGACTACTACTATTGGAAAGGTAAGATGAGACTATTTCTTTTATCTCAAGATATAAATATATGGTCAGTCATTGAAACAGGAAATTTCACTCTAATGACTACTCTAACGGATATGGTTCCTGCCACAGGAAAACCTCAATCTTCCTGGAGCACTAAAGAAAAAAATTAGGTACTCTTAAATTCAAAAGCTCAATTTATATTATCATGTGCTTTAAGCAAGGAAGAATATGATAGAATAGAGGAGTGCAACTCTGCCAAAGAAATTTGGGATAAACTCAAGATTCATCATGAAGGTACTAGTTATGTAAAAAAAGAAAGGATAGACATGGGAGTAAGAAAATTCGAAACATTCGATATGAAAGAAGATGAAACCATAGATGAAATGTTTTCCAGATTCACGATCATCATTAATTAATTAAGATCTCTTGGGAAAAACTATACTACCCATGAAATCATAAGGAAATTACTCAGATGTCTTCCTAAAGTATGGAGGCCAATGGTAACCGCTATAACTCAAGCCAAAGATTTAAAGGTACTACAAGTTGAAGAACTTATTGGATCACTTCGAGCTCATGAAAGTATTATTTTTGAGGATAAACCACAAAAGAAAGGAAAATCAATTGCCCTCAAAACTACTCAAAACTCAAACGAAGAAAATCAATCACTTGAAAAGAAAAATGAGGAGTCAAATGAATGTCCTTATGAAGATGAGAATGACTTAGCACTTGTCTCTTAACGTATTCAACAGATGGTCTTTCGTAGAGGATTAAACAAACGACCTTTTCTCAACCGAAGAGATCCTCAAAAAGCTGAGGTAGACAAAAGCAAAATCACCTGCTATAGATGCAACAAAATTGGACATTTTAAAACTAAATACCCTCAACAAAAAAGGTTCATAAAAAAACTTCCATTCAAAAAGAAATCTATGATGGCTTCATGGGATGATTATGAAAACTCAAATTCAGAAACTGACGCAAAAGAAGTAAACTTATGCCTAATGACAAACTCAGAATCTGAAGTAAGTTTTCTTAACTCTTGTGATACATGTCCAGAAATGAATATCCTATTTCATAATATTTTAGAGGATTCAAAACTCTTAACTCAAAAATGTTTTTTTTCAAAGAGAACAAATTTTGAATCTAATCAAAGAAAAGGAAGAGCTTCAAAAAGTAAATACTCAACAATTAGGTACCATCAAAAATTTGCACAATGCTCACTCATAACTCTCTTTTAAACAAAAATTACTAAATGAAAAATTAACTCACCCAAACGTTCTAAAAATAGAAAATCTAGAAACTCAAGTAGAACATTTGACTCAAGATATCACAAAATTTGTGAAACCTACTGAAACATTTTAGAAAATTATGGGATCACAATTTGGTATCTTTGACAAAGCTAGAATAGGTTTTAAGTCCCCAAAAAATAAATTTTTTTATGAAACCTTCTTTACTCCTTACTTAAAAGAAAATGGTTCAGGAGTCACAACTTTAAATTCTTTTAAAAAATGTTGCTACTGTAAAAAAACCAATCATGAGGAGTCAAAATGTTTTTTTAAACCTTTAAACCAAAATCTTGTTCACAAAAATTACAACAAATATAAAAACAACACTTCTTTAAAATGGGAAAAGAAATCTCTTTCTAAACCCATAAAATGTATACATGCTAAAAATAACTCTAACATACAAGGACCTAAAAATATCTGGGTACCTAAAAAATTGCTAACCTCTAATACATGAATGTCTACTCAATAAAGAAAAAACTCTGGTATCTAGACAGTGGATGTTCACGACACATGACTGGAGATAAATACTGCTTCATCTCACTAGAAAACAAAGACGGAGGATCAATCACATTTGGTAACAATTAAAAGGCCAAAATAAAAGGTATAGGAACCATTGGTAAGAATGGTTCCGCTATTATAAAAGATGTTCAATTTGTAGATGGTCTAAAACACAACCTGTTAAGCATAAGTCAACTTTGTGACAATGGTTATGAAGTTATTTTTAAACAAAATACATGCATAGTAAAAAATCCTTTCAGTAATAAAACTCTTTTTTATGGATCCAGACAAAAGAATCTTTACTCTCTTTTCTTAGATGAAATATCATCATGAACTTGCTTCGTATCTCTTGAAAAAGATAGATGGATTTGGCACAAAAGAGTTGGACACATTAGCATGAGAACTATTTCAAGTCTTATAAAACTTGACTTAGTAAGAGGACTTTCTGAAATGAAGTTCAACAAATACGATATTTGTGAAGCATGCATAAAAGGAAAGAATGTAAAAAGTAGCTTTCATTCAAAAAATATTGTATCGTCTAGTAAACCACTTAACTTCTTCACATTGATTTATTTGGACCCGTCAAAATAGCAAGCCTTTATGGAAAAAGATATGGGTTTGTTATTGTAGATGACTACTCTAGATTCACTTGGGTTTTATTTCTAAAACACAAAGATGATTCTTTTGAGGCCTTCAAATTTTTTTGCACAAAGGTCCAAAATGAGAAAAGCTCAAATATAATATTTGTGAGAAGTGATCATGGAGAAGAATTTGAAAACTTTCTCTTCAAACAATTTTTTGAGGAAAATGGCATCTCACACAATTTTTCTTGTCCTAGAGCACCTCAACAAAACAGTGTCGTAGAAAGAAAAAACAGAACTCTTCAAGAGATGGCCAGAACCATGACTAATGAATCAAAAGTGGAAAAATATTTTTGGGCTGAAGTAGTTAATACTTCATGTTATATTATAACCAGAGTTTTTATCAGAAAAATATTAAACAAAACTCCTTATGAACTTTGGAAAAATAGATCACCTAACATATCCTACTTTTGTATTTTTGGGTGTTATTGTTACATTCTGAATAACAAAGATAACCTATGAAAATTTGACTCTAAATTTGACAGAGGAATATTTCTTGGTTACTCTATAACTTCAAAAGGTTATAGAATCTACAACCTCAAAAATCAATGTGTGGACGAAAGCTTGCATGTCATATTTAAACGAATATTCACCTGATAGACATATTGATGATGAAATAGATGAACAGGGATCAATCCTCAACAACGAAGAAATCAGTTCTAACAACAAATCTGAAAATTTTGAGGATTCAAGACCAGCTCCTCCAAAAGGATGGAAAACCATACCAGATCATCCTCATGATGTAATCATTGGTGAAACCTCAGTTAAAGTACGTACTAGACAATTCTTCAAAGACAAAAATAAAAACCTAGCTATGATATCTCAAGTAGAACCCAAGCATATAAATGATGCAATCAAAGATGATTCTTGGATTCAAGCTATGTCAGAAGAAATTTCACAATTTGAAAAAAACCAGGTATGGAATCTCGTTCCAAATCCTCTTAATAAACTATTAATGGAACTAGATGGATCTCCAGGAATAAGCTAGATGAAAATGGAAAAATTCTAAGAAATAAAGCAAGATTAGTTTCTCAAGGGTACAATCAACAAGAAGGAATTAACTATGATGAAACATATGCCCCAGTGGCTAGACTCGAAGCCATACACATTCTTCTAGCATATGCAGCTCACAAAGGTATCAAACTTTTTCAAATGGATGTAAAAAGTGCTTTTCTTAAATGGTTTTTTAAACAAGGAAGTTTTCGTTAAACAACCTCTGAGATTTGAGGATTCAAAATTCCCCAATCATGTCTACAAACTAACCAAATCTCTTTATGGGTTAAAACAAGCTCCTCGAGCTTGGTATGAAAGACTTAGTATATTTTTACTTAAAAATGAATTTTCAAGAGGACAAATTAATACCACTCTATTTAAAAAATCCTATGAGAAAAGATCTTTTAATTGTACAAATATATGTGGATGATATTATTTTTCGATCAACAAAAGAAAAAATGTGTAATGATTTCTCAAATCTCATGCAAAGTGAGTTTGAAATGAGCATGATGGGGGAATTAAGATATTTTTTAGGTCTTCAGATAAAACAGTCAGAAAATGGTATTTTTATTTTTCAAGAAAACTACATCAAAGATCTACTGAGAAAATATGGAATGATGGATGCAAAAATAATATCCACTCCTATGCACCCCTCATCTAGCTTAGATAAAGATGAACAAGGATCAGATACTTCTGAAAAGGAATATCGTGGTATGATTGGTTCCTTACTTTATTTAACTTCTAGTCATCCTGACATTGTCTTTTCAGTTGGATTATGTGCAAGATTCCAAAAAAATCCCAAGGAATCTCATTTCTCTGCTGTAAAATGCATTTTTAGATATCTTGTCGGTACTACTAATGTTGTTCTTTGGTATAGAAAAAATTCAGATTTTGATTTAATAGCGTACTGTGATGCTGATTATGCTGGCGATAAAGTAGAAAGAAAAAGTATCAGTGGTGCATGTCATATCCTAGGAGATGCCCTAACTACATGGTCATGCAAAAAGCAAAGTACTATTGCTTTTTCCACAACATAAGCTGAACATGTCTCAACGGAAAACTGTTGCTCACAAATCATATAGATAAAGAATCAATTGAAAGATTATTCCTTCACTACTCCAAGAATTAATCTTTCCAAAAATCCTATTCAACATTCTAGGTCTAAACATATAGAAATAAAACATCATTTTATCAGAGATCATGTTCAAAAGAAAAATATAGTATTAACCTTTGTAAATAATCAAAATCAATTAGCTGGCATATTTACAAAACCTCTAGTTGAGGATAGATTTAATTATCTAAAACAAAAGTTATTTATTACCACTTGTCCCAACGAATCCTCAAATTGAATTGAGTCTCAAAATTTATTTGAAACCTCTTTTCTCAATCAAGATAAAGATAAGTGAATATATGTCTTATTACTAAATAAATACACACATGTCTCTTTGTCTTGTCCATTACATCCAATCTCATTAAATTCTCCACTATTCACTCTACTATTTACTCCACGTTTATGTCTAATCATTTAAGCAAAAGGGGATAAAAGGACACCGCTACATTAAATGCAGTATCCTTCCCCCATCCATTGGTATCTCGAGAACCATCCTGAGCCACCTAATCTACTTCTTCTTCTCACGCTTCCCCAATAACCTTTTCTGCATGCAACTCATTACTTGTCCTTCAAACTTTCTCTCCTCGCCTTTGATCCTATTGTCATACCCTAATTTTTGACCCCCCTGAGATGGCATATCTTCAGGATTTTTCATCAGGTCAAGACAAGTTCCCAGAGCAGTTACTTCTCCATCTGGTATCTAATCGAGGATGCTCAAAGACAAGAAAGCTCAGGCAAAGGATCAATCAATACAAGGATTAGTCCCTAATACAATCATGGGGCTCAAGGACTTCATTTTTCTCATCTATGATTGATTAGACATCCAGTCATCTGAGTACAGGTTTACTCAGGTCACCAAACTAGGGTTTTGAGCCTATCAAGGACTGAAATCAGGGATCACATTTGGGAAGCCCTAAAAAACCTCAGGGGATCATTCAAAGACATCAATCATCTTCAAATATCTCATATTACAAGATCCACCGGACATCACACTTCAATTCAAAGTCTACAGTCATTATTTTCACATGGTCGACAAATTAGGGTTTTGACCTAATTCACCAAGATAGTGGACTTTTAATCAGGGCATGGATCCAAAACTCAAGACATGATTCAAGAATCTCTACTACCTCAATATAATCCATTTACATCATTCATTTGAAGAGAAGATCTTGTTTCTACACAAAAGCCCAAAAATTCACTTTGTCAGGGAAAAGTCAACTGTGAAGGATCATCATTGACTTTTAAGGTTTTTGGTCAAATAATGATTTTCAAAGATCAATATCATCAATATATGGATGTCAAAGTCATTTGACCAAATAAATTCAAAGAAATTCATCAAGGAACAAAAAGTCGGGAATTAGGGTTTTTGAAGGCATGGTGAGAACTCAAAATTTCACCTACACAACTCAAAAAACTTCCAACATGAAAGTTGTAGATCTTGCAAAATAAAACAACATCTTACAAGGGAACTTTTTTCAAAAGATCAACCATTTATGAAGTTTTGGAAATTTTGAAGTTTAGGTCATAAACACTTAGAAATTTTTCTAAGTGTTTTAACCTAGTTTTCATCCAACTTTGGGCTCATTTTTCACAAATTTCCCAAATGATTCTGAAGAAGACATAAACTAATGATTTGAAGTAGATGTTTAGGGCTTTCCAAATTGTGTTCAACCTTCTCCAAATTCAATTTGAGCTAGGAGTTATGCTTGTTCAAAGTTGGCCTCATGGAGTAAAATTATAGGTCATGTGCAAATTGGAACTTTGCAATTTTGTGCATTTTGCTTCATGAATGGATGCTACACGACCCATAACATGTCTGAAACAATACCATGCATTCATTTTCACCATGGCATGAAGATTGAAGAAGATTCCCAAAAGCAAGAACATGTGATTATGTAATCATTACTTTTGAGAATTTATGATAAGCAATGATTCACCAATTGGAATCTTCTCCTAAGCCAATAGAAACTTGCTACATATCTGAAATGTTCCCTAAGATCCTGCAAGATCAATGGATAGGGGAAGCTAGCCCGAAAATGCATCATTGCATTTTGGAGATTCTTTGAATTTCTTCATGGCTAAGAAACCAAACTCACTACACTAAGCAAGCTCACCACAGCCAATTGATCTGCATCCATTTGCCTATAAATAGAGGCCTCATTCTCATTCAAAAAACACACCAAAGCAACAGAATTCTTGCTTTCTCTTTTCTTTCTTCATACTTAGTTTTTTCAAAGGTCCTTTGGCAAGAAGACTCGGATTCTTCAAACCAAAGCTCTCTCTTTGAAAATAAGTATTCAAACACATTGAGGGAGGCATTTGGAGGTGATCCAAACCTCTGGAACACTACTGGGCGTGGAGAATCATCATCTCCACCTCTCATTTGGAGCACTTGCAGTTGGAGGACCACAGAACAATTCAGGAGGTTTCAAGCCAAGCCAATCATCCAGGCACACTCCTCAGGTCATAGTGAAGCTAACCAGATGGCTGCAGCTCATCTGTAACTCCAAATTCAACAACCTCCATGTTCACTTGAAGCTGAAATCGAGGGAGGTCCATAGAACAATTCAGAAGGATTCAGGCTACAATAAGCATCCAGTTAGCATCATTGAGTCTCAGGGAAGCTATTGAGATCATTCATTCAAGCCCAGGTGGTCTCTATCATCCTCACGACCTCCATTTTCAGAGGTAAGTTTCTGAACCTCACTTCTCTAATTTAAGTACTCTTTGTGAAATAGCTCGATTCTATCTTGTTCAGCATCATCAGAGGATTGAAAACCCTCTATCATCATCCATTTATCTTTCAGTATAGTCATTTAATTTGATTTTGAAATTTTAGGGTTCTTCACGATTTCTGGTAAATTAGTTAGATGTAGTTAATATTAATTCATGTTAGTTACATATTTAGAATCGTGAGTGAATTTAGAGCAAGTTTCATGTTTACATCATTGCAAATGGTTGAGAGTTGAGAGAGTTCAGAAATTTGAATTGATGGAGCTTGAGGTTGAAGACGAAGATGGAGGGTGGCGCCATTTTTCAAATCTCTGAGCGAAGTTTGTTTTATTTTTAATGATAGGCGTTTCCTTAACGAATGAATAACTTGCCCTAGTGGCCACACATGCGCTCTTAGTCTCCTCA
Source organism: Vicia villosa (assembly GCF_029867415.1). Taxonomy (NCBI): domain Eukaryota; kingdom Viridiplantae; phylum Streptophyta; class Magnoliopsida; order Fabales; family Fabaceae; genus Vicia; species Vicia villosa. Next base: position 4,421 of record NW_026706350.1, on the reverse strand, counting down.
TGCCCAAGGTCTGGGGTTCGAATCCCCCTCGCCTCAGACCTTTTGATTTTATTTTCTTTTTTCCACTCTATGCACTAGACAACACACATATTGCAATGAAATGCCCTCTATAACACCATGCGCGCGTTGGCTGGTTGGTGTGTGTTTTGATTGTTGGCTTCAAGGGCGTGGGTTCAAACCATGGTGAGGCCAAAATATTTTTTTTATCACTTTTTCTTTTCATTTTCTTCACAACTTCACATAATTAATTCACTTATCAAATTAAATCATTTTCACTTCATTTTTCACACACTTTTTATTTAACATATCTATTTTGTGAATAATAAAAAAAAATCATAAAAATATTATTTATTTCATGTATTTTTATTAGGTTTAAAATAGTATGTTTTAGGTGTTTTCTTAAATACTTTAATACATATTTTCACTTTGTTTTAACCTAAATCATTTTGTAAATAAAGTTTATGATAAAACCCTAATTGTTTAGGTCTTAATTAAGTAAAAAATCTTTATTTTTACTTTAATTAAGTTGACTTTTGTCAATTCTCAAAACTGTTTTCAATCTCCGAATAAATCAAATGATGAGGGTTTTCAAACAACAAAACCTTGTATCATTCAAAATCATTTTCAATTGCTTTTACACCAGTACTGTAAAGTACTGGGCCTCTAATAGAGTGTAAGTCCCAAAAACCTTCTCTTCTTAGCTTGTTTTCAAAACTGTATTTTCAAAATCTTCTTTCTGTTTTCAAAACATTCTTCTAGTATTTGAAGGGCATTATTCCCGGTGAAACTCTTCAGATACCTATGTGACCTTTGTCCATCTTCACTTCTTCTGTTTTCAAAAAACCATTAACTGTTTATCATATATTCAACTGTCATCAACAAAACAACAAAAATTACTGTTGAGGCTCTGTACATACTTCTTCAATGGCCTCCACTCCATCCAGGTTAGGCTTTACAAGCTTTCAATTTACAGTCTTTATTTAAATTACTGTCAAATATAAACTGTGCATATATTAGTTTAGAACTACGTTTGAGTATAAACCTTAGGACAGTTAAACCATATATATATATTATAGGAATATGGCCTAGGATTGAGAATGTCTTCCCGGTGAAGGCTCTTTCCTAATTAGAGATCTGTAGTTCAAACCCCCAAGATGAATTATTCCCGGTGAAACATCTTGGCAAAAACCTTAGAATCCAAATAAATAGGACACATCCACCCAAAGAGGAATTATTCCCGGTGAAACCTCTTACCCATTTGCTTAGAGCCAAAATAAGTTCAAAACTACATAGCTTTCTCTTGTGCTATAACAAGGACCCTCGATTAGCCTCCTCTTGGGCTTTGTACAAGGACCCACAGGCTTCTTAAAAGCATTTCCAGCTTCCTCTTGAGCTTGTATACAAGGACCCATCAGGTTTCTTATAAACATAGGAACAGGTCTTTAGCCACTTTTTAGCCTACCGTGGTGAGTTTCTTCCAATTTAAACCAGACTTTAAACAAGCTAAGTTTGTCTCAATTTTGCATTGAGTACACCTTTTGGAATGAGAGACATGGACAGTCTCTGTCACCCTTATCTTCATCAATCTTCCTTAGCAGAGTCTAGGATCCATGCTTTGGGTCATCCTCAGCATTGAGTCAGCCTTCATCTTGGGCTTTAAACAAGAAGTCTCCATTAGATAATCTTTCTGCCTTTCATTTTCAACAAAACCCCTGGAAAGGGTTAGCCTCCAAAGTCAATTAAAATCAACCTCCATTTCAATAAATCCCTGGAAAGGGTTAGCTTCCACACATTCTTTCATTTTTAATATAAACCCCTGGAAAGGGTTAGCCTCCAAAGTCAATTAATAAAAAATGTCAAAAAAATAAAGATTCATTTCTCTTAGGAGATAATTTCCCCAAAAGAGTCAAAACCCCTGGAAAGGGTTAGCCTCCAAAGTCAATTAAAATCAACCTCCATTTCAATAAATCCCTGGAAAGGGTTAGCTTCCACACATTCTTTCATTCTTAATATAAACCCCTGGAAAGGGTTAGCCTCCAAAGTCAATTAATAAAAAATGTCAAAAAATAAAGATTCATTTCTCTTAGGAGATAATTTCCCCAAAAGAGTCAAAACCCCTGGAAAGGGTCAGCCTCCAAAAAACATGATAAAGTCAGTCTTTTAACAGACAAATTCACCAGCTGAGTCAAAATCCCTGGAAAGGGTTAGCTTCCAAAGAAAAACAGTCTTTCAATAAATAAAATCTCCTCAATAGAGTCAAAACCAACAAAAACAGTTAGCCTCAACCTTGGGCTTCATACAAGGCACCCAAACAATAAAACTCCCCTGTTAAGAGTCAGCCTCAACCTTGGGCATTGTACAAGGCAGATAATAGAGTCTCCCCAGTGAGTCCTTCATCGTTCAGTAGCCACAACCTTGGGCTTCGTACAAGGCAGATAAACCATACTTTCATGTGTTAAAGATTCCTAACACCTAGGATCTTTTCCCCTTAGAGTCATCCATACTCAATTCATTTATTTAAGAGTCTGCCACAACCTTGGGCTTTGTACAAGGCAGAAAATAATGTTTTCCCTAGCTAGAGTTAGCCACAACCTTGGGCTTTGTACAAGGCACATAAAATAGAGTCATTCATTCAATTATCCTCAACAGTTAGCCACAACCTTGGGCTTTGTACAATGCACACAAATAGAGTATCCCTAAATAAGAGTCAGCCTCAATTCTGGGCTTTGTACAGAACACAAAAATACCCTGTAATTAATCCCCAGTGGAGTCATCTCCCAGAGTCAATAATATTAATTAATCAATCAAAAAGCCTCAAGCTTGGGCCTCATACAAGCCAGCTAAAGTCAAATCTTTTATACAGTAGATAGACATAGCTTATCTCTATAGAGAGATATTTTTACTACTCTACCACATTCAAACAAACAAACATTTCAATTTCAATTCCAATCAAAGTCTCCCATTTAGGACTCTGAAAGACATGCTCTGGCACATCCCCAGACTTGTACACTTTCCCTAATTTGGACGAGCATCTTTCTTTCATTTAAGAGGCATCTGACTGGCATACTTGCACACACAAGTAAGGTCCCCCTCTTGAATGAAATGAATCCAGTTATTCTGTCACTCCTTTAAATGTTTGTGGTAGAATAGTATAAATACCTCTCTGTAAAGATGATTTCATGTCTCTTTACTGTAAACAGAGATTTAATTCCAAGCTTCAACCTTGAGCTTCAAGCAAGGCACAAAAAAACAAGTAATTTCCCTAGTTAGTTCCCCGAACTACATTAAGCTCTGACTTCCACTAGGGATATGTAGGCATGAGGTTCACAAGGAATCTCAGCGAGCTAATAAAATACCAAAAATAGTCAGTCTGTCTGTCTGTCTGTCTTTTCAAATCAAATCAATTCCTTCTCCTAACACAAAGGAGAAACTTTCCCAATCATTAGCAGCAAACACAATCACAAATGACACAGAGAAGGTTCCTGTAGAGTACTACAGATATGTAGGGTGTTTAAACACTTCCCTATGTATAACCGACCTCCCGGACTCCAGAATTTCTAGTCTAGGTGAAATCCCCACACTTAGCAAACTCCTAGGGTTTAGTTGAGATCTTTTTTTCCCTTTCCTACTCGTAGGACCAATAAGAAAGTTCGTGTGATATCGTAGGAAGAACTGAAATAAAATTCATCCCACCACGGGCGCATTCTCCTTCCAAATTTCGCGTGAAGGGTTTAGCGTGCCGTCCTCCCAAGTGAAACGGGGAGGTAAAAGAAAACGACACCACAGTAAAAATGGCGACTCTGCTGGGGATATAAGTGTTAAAAACCTTGGTTTTTCATCCAAACCAATGGTTGACCTGTTGCTGGTCCAGCCCCAATGAGGAATTAGGGATGCCAGATTCCCCCTCAAACAAGAGAGGTCCTGCCTAACCTCTGTGTCATATCATGTGTTTGCTGCATTTATATTTGTTTATTTTGTTTATTCTGTATCGGGAAAGGGCTTGATTCCCCCTTGTGGTGAGAAATCCTATACCCGGATTTGAGTGCAACATAAGATAGGATGGAGGATGTCTTCCCGGTGAAGGCCCTCTAATCTTGGTTTCCAAGTCTACTCTTGGGATTTGCCTGGCTGGTTGTGATTAACTGCGCCACTGCATTCCGAGACTGATTTGTACCAGGAGGACCTAGAAACACATTAACCCCACTTAAAGCCTTTTTTAGGACGTAGAGCGGTGATTACGGAAGTAATTGTCACGCAGATACTACACTCAGAGAAAACTCTCTTATAGATACCAATCAACGTATCTTTAAGGTTGAGCAAAAACTCTGAGACCCCTAGAACCCGTTCTACAGGTACAAAAATCCTTAACCTTAGTTTACCATTGGGGCGGGGATTGCGTTTTGACTTCATGACCACTATAC